>NC_058134.1:284684026-284704287 GCF_016433145.1 Gracilinanus agilis
CCCTTTGATCCAGCCATACCATTGCTGGGTGTGTACCCCAAAGAGATCATAGATAAACAGACTTGTACGAAAATATTTATAGCTGTGCTTTTTGTGGTGGCAACAAATTGGAAAAGGAGGGTATGTCCTTCAATTGGGGAATGGCTGAACAAACTGTGGTATATGCGGGTGATGGGATACTATTGTGCTAAAAGGAATAATAAACTGGAGGAGTTCCTGGCAAACTGGGGAGACCTCCAGGAACAGATGCAGTGCGAAAGGAGCAGAGCCAGAAGAACTCTGTACACAGAGACTGATATACTATGGTAAAATTGAATGTAATAGACCTCTGTATCAGCAGCAATACAGTGACCCAGGACAATTCTGAGGGATTTATGGTAGACGCTACCCAAATTCAGAGGAAGGAATGCAGGAGAGTAAACATATAAGAAAAACAACTGCTTGAACGCATGGGTCGGGGTGGACATGATTGAGGGTGTGGACTCGAAACTACCACACCAATGCAACCACCAACAATTTGGAAATTGGTCTTGATCAAGGACACATGACAAAACTAGTCGATATGTGCAATGGCCATGGGTGGGGGGAGTGCGGGGGGTGAAGGGGAAGGAGGAGCATGAATTATGTAACCCTGTTAAAAATGAATATTAATAAATGTTTGAAAAAAATACTCCAGCAAGTGATCACAAGGATTATCCGCTATGATCAAGTGGGATTTATACCAGGAATGCAAGGATGGTTTAATATTAGGAAAACCATCCACATAATTGACCATATCAGTAATCAAACCAACAAAATTCATGATTATTTCAATAGATACAGAAAAAGCCTTGGACAAAATACAACACCCATTCCTTTTGAAAGTACTAGAAAGTATAGGGAAAATGGGCCTTTTCTCAAAATAATAAACAATATATATTTAAAACCATCATCAAGTATCATCTGCAATGGAGACAAGTTAGAAGCCTTCCTAATAAGATCAGAAGTGAAACAAGGATGCCCATTATCACCTCTTTTATTCAATATTGTACTATAAATGTTAGCAGTAGCAATTAGAGAAGAAAAATAAATTGAAGGGATTAAAGTAGGCAATGAGGACTTTAAACTGTCACTCTTTGCAGATGATATGATGGTATACTTAAAGAACCCCATAAAATAAACTAAAAGGCTAATGGAAATAATAATTTTAGAAGTTTCAGGGTACAAAATAAATCCACATAAATCATCATCATTTCTATATATTTCCCACAAAACTCAGCAGCAAGAGTTAGAAAGAGAAACTCTGTTTAAAATCACTCTAGACAATATAAAATATTTAGGAATCTATCTGTCAAGAGAAACACAGGAATTGTATGAAAATAGCTACAAAAAAACTAAAACTAGAGCTAAACAATTGGAAAAACATTAATTGCTCCTGGGTAGGATAAGCTAATATAATAAAAATGACAATCCTACCCAAATTAATCTACTTATTTAGTGCCTTATCTATCAAACTACCAAAAAAACTTTTTTATAGAATTAGAAAAAATTATAACAAAATTCATCTGGAAGAACAAAAGATCAAGAATATCAAGGAAAATAATGAAAAAATTTTGAAATATGGGGGCCTAGAAGTATCATATCTTATATTGTACTATAAAGCAGTGGTCATTGAAACAATATAGTACTGGTTAAGAGACAGAAGGGAGGATCAATTGAATAGACTAAAGGTAATGACCTCAGTAAGCTAGTGTTTGATAAACCCAAAGAACCCAGCTTTTGGGACAAAACCCCACTATTTGACAAAAAACTGCTGGTATATTTGGAAAACAGTATGGGAGAGATTTGGTTTAGATCAATATCTTACACCTTACACCAAGATAAATTCAGAATGGGTGAATGACTTAAATATAAAGAGTGCAATCATAAATAAATTAGGTGAACATAGATTAGTATACCTGTCAGGTCTGTGGGAAAGGAAAGAATTTAAGACCAAGCAAGAGACAGAGAACATTGCAAAATGTAAAATGAATGACTTTGATTATGTAAAACTAAAATGTTTTGTATAAACAAAACCAATGCAACCAAAATTAGAAGGAAAGCAACAAACTGCAAGAACATTTTTATAACAAAACTCTCTAAGAAAGGTTTAATTTCCTAAATATATAAGGAACTAAGTCAAATTTACAAAAAAAAAAATCAAGCCATTCCCCAATCAACAAATGGTCAAGTGTCAGGAGCCATTCAGAGAATTAGAGTCTTTTAATAGGATCTTTTACCTTAATATTGATCCTGTTATACAGGATCATCAGGATCAACACAGTTTTGGCAAAGCCCTGTGCTGATTTTTATGGCCTGAAAATCAGGCCACATAATGGATGGATTATCAAAAAATTTGACCACTCTCTGTGACTCCTTTTATTATTGAAAGCATATTAATTTAGTTTTTTTCAGACAGACTCAAGTTTTATAGAAAGTGTCATATTCAGACTCTAGTAGCTGAGAGTCTCACCTTGATTGACAGATGAAGACAGTTGGAGACATCAGAATGTTCCCAGAGGCCATGAGGACAGGAGGAAAGGCAGTTGGCCAGAAAGGATATAAATACCCTGGCAGCCCCAGACAGGGAGTCTTGACCCTTGATCTTTTGGGGACCCTTTGGCTTTTGCTTTGGTTTTACCTTGGCTGAGATTTGCCTAAACTCTTGCTTGGACATTTGATCTTGAACATTGATTGACCTGTGCATCAGACCATGGATCCTCTGATTCTCTCTGAATCCCCTAGATATTTAGGTAGCCTGGGCCTGGGGGGGTGGATCCAGGAAGTGAGTAGGAGAAGAAGGAGGGTGGTAAGGGTGGTATTTCCTGAAGGCTGTAGGTCTGGCAAACAACTAGCAGTAAGAAGCTGAGAGAAATCATCAATATTTGTGTCATCCAAACAGATTGTTTACTCTGGTTTGGCCGTGGCCAGGCTGAGCCAGAGGAGGTGAAGAACAAGCCAGCATTACTGAACCGCCTATGGTCCTGAGGGAATAGTGTCATAGATTTAGTGATAAGGTCTCCTATTCCCCAACCTGTTCCTGATCATTCCTTTACCTGGTTAACAACATAGATAAGGTTTATTAAGTACCTTCCTGGAGTAAGTTATTGCATCACCACTTTGGAGAGGGAGAAACACAATCAGATGAATTTTATCCAAGGCTAATAGAGCCCAATACCAATAATCAATTAACCCCAGGTGGGAACTGAAAGAGTTACCCATCCACTGACCTTTAGGGATCCTGCCTGGGAACTGTTATAAAGAAGGACAGTTATTATAACATTGAGCTGAGTGGCAGGACATGGGTGTCCCTGCACCAGTCATCTAGGGGAACCAAATCCCAGCTTCCTCAGATCAATTCCTCAGATTAATAATACCATAACTACTAGTCCAGTAGTAGTATCAAGATTATCTTCTTTTATTTTTGTAACAAAAGCCCCTAAGTGCCCTATAGTAAACCAGCATTTAATGAGTTAACAGCCTTTTCCTCAGCAGAGGACAGCTGAAGCTCTTTTGTATTTCTTCTCCCTGCTTCAGACGTCCCAAGGACACTGCAGGGCAGATCCAGACAAATTCCACTCTCACTTAGGTACTTTCCAATGACAAAATACACCCCACAATCTTAAAGGCTTATTCTTTAACATACCTCTTGAAGTATGAAATCTTTTTTTTTTTTGAATTTTTTTTAAACCCTTGTACTTCGGTGTATTGTCTCATAGGTGGAAGATTGGTAAGGGTGGGCAATGGGGGTCAAGTGACTTGCCCAGGGTCACACAGCTGGGAAGTGGCTGAGGCCGGGTTTGAACCTAGGACCTCCTGTCTCTAGGCCTGACTCTCACTCCACCGAGCTACCCAGCTGCCCCTGAAAGCTTTTTACTAAAATAAAACTTAGATAAGGTGAGACTCCTTCTTTAACCTTGGACTTTTGTCTCATCTGGGAATAATCTACATGAGAGAAATTTTTGTAAGCTATATATCAATCATGGAGTAATTCTTTAACCTTGGGTGTTTCTATACAGCTGTGATTTCACTTGTGCTTTGTAAGAAACTGTTCTTGGAAAAATGTATAAAATAAAGAAAGCTTAGAGACTTTTTGGAGCAGTCATGAGCTAATGCATTAGCTTGGCTGCTTTCAATTTTTTGTTTTGTTCTTATCATCTGATGCCATTTATAGCCATTCAAAACCTTGCTAATATAGAGCTGGCTCTCTATAGTCAAGGGACATGAATAGGCAGTTTTCACATGAGGAAATCAAAACTATCAATAAGCACATGAAAAGGTGTTTGAAAATCTCTCCTGATTCAAGCAATGCAAATTAAAACAACACTGAGGTATTACCTCACACCCAGAAAATTGGCCAATATTGAAGCAAAGTAGAGTGATAAATGTTGGAAGGGATGTGGCAAAATTGGGACAGTAATACACCAGTGGTGGAATTGTGAATTGGTCCAACCATTCTGTAGGACAATTTGGAACTATTCTCAAAGGGATTTAAATGAATGCCTACCCTTTGATTCAGTCATATCCCTGCTGGGTTTGTACCCCAAAGAAATAATAAGGAAAAAGACTTGTACAAAAATATTTATAGCAGCACTCTTTGTGGTGGCAAAAATTGGAAAATGAGGGGTATCCATTGATTGGGAAATAGATAAATAAATTGTGGTTTATGTTGGTGATGGAATATTATTGTGTTGAAATAAATAAAGAAATGAAGGAATGTCATGTGAACTGGCATGATCATCAGGAATTGATGCAGAGTGAAAGGAGCAGAACCAGAAGAACATTGTACACAGAAACTGATACATTATGTCACAATCAAATGTAATAGACTTTTCTACCAGAAGCAATGCAGTGACCCAGGATAGCATGGAAGGACCTGTGAGAAAGAATACTATCCACATCCAGAGGAATAACTGTGGAACCAGAAATACATTAAAAATATATGCTCAATCACATAGTGCAATAGGGATGTGATTCAGGTTTTAATGTTAAAGGATCGGTCTACTGCAAATATGAATAACATAGAAATATATTTTGAACAATGATATGTGTATAAACTGGTGGAACTGCTTGTCAGGTTTTGGAGGGAAGAGGAGAGGGTGGGGGAGGGAGGATTACGAATCATGTTACCATGGAAAAATATTCTAAATAAAAATTTAAAAATAAATAAATAAAGAAAGAATTTGGGAATGTTCCAAAGGCAACTTTTATCTAATTACTGATTTTTCTTAATATTAATCCTGTTGTACAGTGTAGGTCCAATTTTTCTGCCTGTTCTTTGGAATATTTCATAAGGAAAGATACTGGAAGGTGCTCAAAATGAATGGAAGAATGGAACTTATGAATTAAAATAACTGGAAAGTGGTAGTGCACAATTAAACACAATTAAAATTAATTAAAACAATATAAAAACTAAAAGTAAGCAAAAGCATAATATTAGGAGAGAATGTAAATAAATTCATGAAAATTCCCCAAGTACATGGAGTATAGGGTATGGTATATACCAATATATGACATTAAGAACCATTTTTTCCAAAAGATAAGTTGTCAAACTAGATGACCAAAGTTCTCACAAGAATAGAAAACATCAACACATATATAATATGTAATAATAGTGACCTATAACAATTAAAAATAATTACTACATTAATTAAAATATTTAAAATATAAATTAGCACAGTGCTGAGATTTTATATTATACCCCTCCCTTACATTGGCCAAGGTTAACGAAGAGATGAATAAGCGAATTTAAAAAGTCTGTGAAAAGATGCATTGCTTGATATGAATTGGCCCAAATATTCTAGGCATTATTAAGATCACTATGAAAAAATCAGCTGAACAATTTGAGTCCTTTGAGCTATTCATCACATTTCTGGGGATATGCCACAAACAAGTCAAAGACTGAGAGACAACATACATACCAAAATATTGTGTGTGAAAGTGAAGAGATGAAGGTAGTATGGATGGGAGAAAGGCGAGAGGAAGGTAGAGGAAGGGAAAGGAAAGTAGGGGGTCCCAGCCCAGTGGGGGTAATTGACCAGAGTCCTCAAATGAATGATCAGAGAGCAACTTTAGGGTTTGAATAGCTAGGTTTTATTTTAATTAGGAAGGGAAAGGTCTAGGGAAAACTAGGAGGTAGGAAGAAAAGGAAAAAGGAGCCAAGAGAGACATCAGGGTCTTAGGGTAGAGCAAGCTGCTTCCAGGATGGAGAGTAGACCCTCCTGGGTAGAGTGAGAGCAGAGCTCAGGGTCAAGAGAGCCCAGCCAGCCTCCAAGGTCAAGAGAGCTAGCCATCCTGGATAGAGAGAGCTAACGAGAGCTCAGGGTTGAGAGCTCAGGGTAAAGAGGTGAGCTTCCAGCATAGAGAGAAAAGGTGCCAAACTTTCCCTTTTATACTTTCCCTACACCTCCCCAAAGGAAGTGAGAGGTGTCAGGGGAAGTTGTAGCAGAGAGTCTTCCAGGGATTACAATAATTTCAAATGGCACAATATTCTTAGTGGTATCTTTCTTATAGCAATAGATGGAACCAAAGTGAATGTCTAACACGAATAATTGGTAAATAAATTGTGGTATGGAATACTATGGTACCTTAAGAAATTCAGTAATGTCAGGAATTCAGAAAAATATGGGAAGATCTGTATTATTTAATGCAGAGGGAAGTAAGTTGAACTATTTGAACAATACAACATACAACATGGAGACAATGATGAAATTAAAAAAAATACCAAAATACTATCTGTCCTGGGTTCTATAACCATTTGTATTATGTTAATAAAAATTAATGACACCTTATTTTCCCTCATTTTAGTCTTTTCTAAATATTCATAACCCATTTAGGGTTTTCTATAGATTAAGAAACTGAAGGCAAATAGGTTAAGTGACTTACCCAGGATCACACAACTAATAAATATCTGAGGCCAGATTTGAACTTAGGAAGATGAAACTTCCTGATTCCATGTCTAGCACTCTATCCACTGTGCCACCTAAGCTGACCTTACCTACAAACTGACTCATCCTGTTAAAACCATCTCACATCTTTTTTTTTCTCTTATACAGAAATTCCCACTTATTAAGTCTATCTTTTTTCCACTCCACCCAATTTGCCAAGATCTGCCTGACTTTCAGCCACTTTACTGACAAATATAATCCTAAAATATCCAACAAACATTTATTAATCATCTACTACATGCAGAGTTCTTATAATAGAATTTTCCCATTTTGCTGTAAATTTGCCTCCTAATTCTTGCCACAATTTATAAAAAAAACACCTAGAAAGGAATACAGTCAAACATTTTAGTTTTTTCCTTCTTTGTTTTCAATTCCTTTTTATTATTTCAATTTCTCTTTTTAATTGGTAAGACAGATTTTATTTCACTCCTCCAGAAAATATAGAAGAGGCAAAGAATTTCCAGGAAGTGACAACAAATAAAATACTCAAATTGTTCCTTAGCTCCCCTCAAAAGGGCATTTGCATCCACTGGATTTCTAGTATTCCACAATACATATTACTCAATACTTTCCCTACTCATAGTTTCAGTCTCTCCTATTGATTTTTTTCCTGACTCCCAACCCCAAAAGATGAATATACATTGGAGTTGCTGAGCAGATTTTCTTTTTTCCCATTCTTTCATGCTTCCCTGTCAGTATTCTCAATTCAGTATTTTTGCTAATCAAGTAAAACATTGTTCAGTAACTAGGTGAGTGATCCTCTTGCTCCAAGAAGGATGTTGAATCAGAAAATCACCTCTTCTCTCTAGAGTATCTAATCACTGCACTCTCATACTAGGAACTCTTAAATTTGAGATTATCCAATAAAGTAGCTCTCAAAGCTTGTGCTGCCCAAGTAATCTTCTTTCAGTGGTTTAAAGGACAGACCCTGAGATCTCTTTGCCCTGGTGATTTATTGCCTCCTCCTCCATCCTAAAATGTGGGGTTCATGACCACTGTCCACACACTGTTCTCTCAAATCTAGTGAGCTCATATATGTCCACCTTTGTCTTGCACAACTAGCAGTGTTCTAGTGCTGCCATAAGCTCTGCTCATCTCTTCTCAATCTGTCAGTAAACACACATTGATCACTTATCCCTACCCTCAATATCCTCATTTCTGATTCCTGGTGGGGAAAGACCTATATACATTCTTATAAAACATTTACATTTTCTTCAGAGCAAAATAAGATTAAAATATAGTGTAACAATAAGAACTGTTGCTGGGTCCAGGAGGTAGGCATTCTTTTCCTTTTCACTTTGGAGCCAATTTTATCTAAGGACCAAAGGACATGTGGCCAGGCTCAATCCTGGATTGAATCTGTCCTTTTAAGAGAAATATCAAACTCTTTCCCACATTCTCTGTTCCTTAACAATTCCCATCCATATTGGCTAGGTTTGTGTCTAGAGTCTTCTTTCTTTAGCAATGATATTTACTTAAATGTAATGGCAAGAAGAGTAGTGACAAAACATTTCACAAACCAGGAGTTGATTCTCCTTTAATTTATTTTTTAAACATTTATTAATATTTATTTTTTTGAAAAGTTAGGTGTTGAAGGTTCAAAATAGGGACATGGGAGAAGTGGAGTTGATACAGATGTTTATGAGAGAGTGGGGAGTATAAGTCATGGAAGAGGGCTACTCCCTATGGGATTCTACATGGAGCTTCATAATAATGGTGCATGATTAAGTAAAATGTTGGAATTATTCTAGAAATATACCCTAGATCCAGATCATGTAGGATTGAGGAACTTGTGTTTAACATTGAGCAATTTGTGATTCACCAAAGATTCATGGGCAAGTCAAATATATGGTCAGGCCTGTATTTAGAAAAATTATTTTGCAGATACATGGATGATGGATAATGCAGGGGAAAGATTAGGAATGTAGAGACACAAACTAGGTAGATATTCTAATTGTCTAGGGGAGAATTCTGTAAATGAGGATTGCATATGCAAATTGATTCCAAAAAAGAGATCTGGGGGACAACTGATGAGCTTTGTAATAAAAAAAATTAATCTTGGAGACTTTATGTTCAATTTATAAGTATTCATTAGTAAAGAGAAAGTATATATTAGTATAGAGAAAGAAGAAGGTATTACCAGTCTAACTACCAAAAGTCTCTGGCAGTGTTGCTGTCTTAGTTCTTCAGTTCTTGATTCCCAAAAAGCTCTGGTCCTTGCCTGCCCAGTGCTGCCCTGGCTTGACCTGTGCTCTTTAGCTCACACAGATCAATGCTGGGACTGTTCACCAGTGAGAGAGCTTCTTCCACAAGAAAAAATGACAGAGAGACACCTCCACTTCATGTGCTGGCCTTTAAAACTTAGTGTAAACCCTTTCCCTAATTTCTAGATTTTCAGGGTTTCACTTCATTCCCTACACATTCATTGACCTCCCCCAGTCGGGAATCTCACCTGCCACACTGGTAAATTAAGGCACAAGACTGTGACATCCTACCCAATGTGGTGAGTCTCCCTGGGATTAGTCCCTTAAATATTGAATTCACACAGCTCCTTGAGGTAAATGTACAAAATCAAGAGTAATAATTGTCCTGAGTCATAGCAATTTCCATGTACATTTAAAAAGCAAACTATAGTTAGAATATTCCCAATGATCCTCAGGACATGACTGTAATCAGGATATGATGATCATCAGAGTCATGACATGTTTCAGTAGAAGGGATGTGCTTTTGTTGAGCCACTATTATAAGATCATTTAATCAGGGTGTAATCTAGGGTCAAGAATGCTGAGTCAACCACAAAATAAACAGAGTAATGAGGAGAAAACTTCAGATCACTAGACTGGGATCAGAAACAGACACTGAGATCTAGGGGGTAAAGGACAGTAATACAGGAAATCATAATATTTGCTCAGTTCAGCTCAGGGATACAAGAATTCATAGCCAACAACAGTAAGGAAAGTCCTTCAGTTTAGGCTCACAATTTGGAATAGGGTAGGGCTGACCCACAAATATAGAGAGAAACTATTCCATAGTCTCAATAGAATATATCCTTTCTGGGGTCACTCTCCAACTCACCCTCCCACTATGAGAATGGGTCCCAAGAAAAGTGTCTGTTACTATTTTTAGGATCCAATGGGGAAACTGTTGGTGTCTACCTTTCTAACACTGGCTCTTATCAGTATGCTTCCTCTTAGCAATCAATTAGTAGTCTTAGTTCTTTAGCATTGACATTTATTTAAATGACATGACAGGAAGAATAGTGTGAATGCATTTACTCCAACACACAAAGTCCCTTGAGTGTGTAGTAAAGTGATAGTGTAGGAATCAGATGTGGCCAAGGCAACTCTTTTTTTTTTTAACATTAATAATATTTATTTTTTAGAAAAGTTAACATGGTTACATGGTTCATGCTATTACTTTCCCCTTCACCCCTGACCTGCCCCCCCCATAGCCTATGCACATTTCTACTGGTTTTAACATGTGTCATTGATCAAGACCTATTTCCAAATTGTTGATAGTTGCATTGGTGTGGTAGTTTCGAGTCTACATCCCCAATCATGTCCTCCTCAACCCAAGTGTTCAAGCAGTTGTTTTTCTTCTGTGTTTCCACTCCTGCAGTTCTTCCTCTGAATGTGGATAGCGTTCTTCACCATAAGTCCCTCAGAATTGTCCTGGGTCATTGCATTGCTACTAGTACAGAAGTCCATTACATTCGATTTTATCTCAGTGTATCAGTCTCTGTGTACAATGTTCTTCTGGCTCTACTCCTTTCACTCTGCATCAATTCCTGGAGGTCTTTCCAGTTCACATGGAATTCCTCCAGTTTATTATTCCTTTGAGCACAATAGTATTCCATCACCAGCATATACCGCAATTTGTTCAGCCATTCCCAATTGAAGGGCATATCCTCATTTTCCAGTTTTTTTGCCACCACAAAAAGCACGGCTATAAATATTTTCATACAAGTCTGTTTATCTATGATCTCTTTGGGGTACAAACCCAACAATGGCATGGCTGGATCAAAGGGCAAGCATTCTTTTATAGCCCTTTGAGCATAGCTCCAAATTGCCAGCCAGAATGGTTGGATCAGTTCACAACTCCACCAGCAATGCATTAATGTCCCAATTTGGCCACATCCCCTCAAGCATTCATTACTCTCCCCTTCTTTCATTTTAGCCAATCTTCTAGGTGTGAGGTGGTACCTCAGAGCTGTTTTGATTTGCATTTCTCTAATTATTAGAGATTTAGAACACTTTCTCATGTGCTTAGTGATAGTCTTGATTTCTTTATCTGAAAATTGCCTATTCATGTCTCTTGCCCATTTATCAACTGGGGAATGGCTTGATTTTTTTATACAATTGATTTAATATTTTAGTAATTAGACCCCTGTCAGAGTTTTTTGTTATGAAGATTTTTTCCCAATTTGTTGTTTCCCTTCTGATTTTGGCTGCATTGTTTTTGTTTGTATGAAAGCTTTTTAGTTTGATATAATCAAAATAATTTATTTTACATTTTGTAATTTTCTCTAACTCTTGCTTGGTTTTAAAATCTTTCCTTTCCCAGAGATCTGACAAGTATATAATTCTGTGTTCACTTAACTTATTTATAGTTTCCCTCTTCAGATCATTCACCCATTCTGAATTTATCTTGGTGTAGGGTGAGAGATGTTGATCTAAACCTAATCTCTCCCATATTGTTTTCCAAATTTCCCAGCAGTTTTTGTCAAGGCCAAGGCAACTCTTACCTGGAACTGCATGGTCTCAATGTCTTCACATTCTCTGGATGGTCCTCATAAAATTAGCTGCAGGACATGGAGTATCAAGGATGAACAAGGGAAGGATGAGTTGCTCATCTAGTTTAACTACTGCTAGGCATATCTCCACTGGGTGGATATCTCTGCTGGTCTTCTTCTTTATAAGGCATAGCAACCTGTCTAGATGGGTAAGCTTACTGCTGGGCTAGTTTAATCAGATTGATTATCTTCTGAACTAACTTCTTCTGAGGATCTGTTATTGAATTGCACTGGACTGGAAGTTGTTACTAGATAGGACATAGCAAGCTTCTCTACCCCTTTTCTAATGCTTCTGAGATGGACTGGACAAATCATTGAATACAAGACTTTTCTTGGAGTATGGCATCTTTGCTGTATGAGTGGATCTAACTATATTCTTTGGACTTGATCTTTTATAGACAGATATATTCTTTAATCAACTTCTGCTGCTGGCTTGTCTAGATGGTACTATCCTCTCCTCAGCCAAAGTACTATGCTTTTTCAGCTAGGGAAATGAAACAAAGTAAGGTCCTAAGAAATCTACTTTCTTGGACTCCCTCAAAGACTCAGTTCTGAGGTTTGACACCATCAGGCAGGAAAATGAAGAGATCTATGGTAGGATCCTTCTAGGCTCAAGAACCTTCAGAAAGGTATTCCATCTTGCCTTATTGTGTTCAGTTCCACCTCAATTGGTTACACTCTGCAACGTTTTTTTTTTAATAAATAGGAACAAAAATGTATATGGAGTTTGTCGCTGAGCTCTGGTTCATTGTAGCCAATCTGGTGGAGAAATATATTTGCATAGTAAAGTCTTCCAATGCACATTTCAGTGCCTCTTCTTTTAACTCTTCTTTATTTTCTCAGTTTTGTTGAAGTATCTGGTACAGATATCTCATTTTATATCTGAGGAAACTAAGAACCACATCTAATTATTGATTGAGATGTAATTAAGACCAAGATTTATGTATTTTCTATCCAATGACCTTTCTACTCCATCAGTGAGAGAGTAAAAGAGTGCTAACAATGTTTGCTAATCCAGACAAAGCCTTTATACATTAGTGTTCTTGGAGGTTTTCAAGTTCACATGCCCAGACTGCAATTTCAAGCTGCCTGTGAGTCCTCCTGCATAACCCCAAAGAGCAGAGAGAGGAAGTGCTAGCTTTGGGCAGCTGAATAGAGGGGCAGGGAATGCAAAAATGTCCTCTGACACTAGGAATAGGGGAGAACAGAGCAGCTCCCCAGTGTTGGCTCTGCAAACCTGCCAATACTTCACCAACGCTGTATTAGGGATTAGGTGTGTCAACCTGAAAAATAATCAAAACTACCAATATTTATGAAAAGGTCTTTTAATCAGGACAAGGAAGACTATGATCAACAACACCATACAATCAAGTGCCTTGGGTTAATCATGTCTGGGGAAAGACTCACAATAATAAAATTACTGTGAATTTCCACTGAACTGTAAGAGCAAGGTGCTTATATAATTTAAGGGAGAGAAAGGGAGGAATGGTATTTGAGTCTAAAAATGTTTGGGAACTAAGGGAAAGCCAGTCACAGATACTTGGGAAAGATGCATTAGCCTTGTTCCAGGTATTTGAATGACTGAGGTGTGGTTTCATGTCTTAAGGATTAATTGTTTCTTTTAAACTCAGTCCTAGGGAAGGAAGTAAACCTGATTCATAATCTTTAACCTGAGGAGTGACTACAGTCAGTGGGAGTGGATCTTTGTTTCTTTAGATTTGATTGTCCACTTTAAAATTCAATACTCCGGTTTCTGGAAACTAGGCAATTTACTCAACTCAATTCTTTCTTTGACCGTTGATAAAGTAAGGAATGGGATTAACTAAAAATAACTTTGACAGGTGAAGATACCAAATTATTGATTTCAAGAAAAAATGTTTGATTTTATGCATACCTGTTGACTTTAAAAGTCATAGGCATAATTGCATTTATATTGTTTATTTTTTCTTTTGCTTATTGACTGGAGTATGCACATTTGGGTAGAAAAAGGTATTCATAAATTTCCTGAAAATTCATTTTCACTGTGCTTAAAGACAGAAACCTTAATGATGGATGGGAAGGTAGAAACTTGTTCTCTGATGTGCCTTGGGAGTAATAGAAAAAGGTCTGTGAATAATAGTTATTATATTAAGAAAAATAATATAGGGGGTCCAGAATACATACGAACAATAATTGTTCAGATTTTCTCTTGTTGCTCAACCTCTTAATCATGGCAATCTTTTATTTTTTTGAGAGAAAGGCAATCTTCTTTACTGAGTCCCTAAAGGCTTGTTTCACTTGTTTATTTCTGAGGGTATAAATGAAGGGGTTCATTACTGGGGCAACTGAAGTTGTGAGCACTGACACCACCTTATTTAAAGCTACTCCTTCCTTTGCAGAAGGTTTGATATAGATGAAAATGCAGCTGCCATAGGTGATGGAGACAACAATCATGTGGGAGGAACAAGTGGAAAAGGCCTTTTTTCTTTGCTGGGCAGAGGGGAATCTCAGAATTGTTTTGATGATATATGTATAAGACAGGACCACACACACCAAAGTGATAATTAATGTCAAGATAGCAAATATTAATACCATTTTTTCTATGAACTGTGTATCAGAGCAAGTGATCTGTAGGATGGGAGATGCATCACAGCCAAAATGATCAATGACATTTGAGTCACAGAATTCTAGTTGGAGGCCCAAGCTAAGTGGTGGAAGGATAATCATCAACCCAGCAAACCAACAACAAAGGACAAAAGTGGTACAAACTTTGTTATTCATGATAGTTGTATAATGAAGAGGCTTACATATGGCCACATAGCGGTCATAGGACATAGCAGCCAAAAGAAAAAATTCTGTTGCACCCAAGAGGATGACAAAAAATAATTGGGTGGCGCAAGCATTATAGGTCACAGTATTGTCCCCAGATGACATGCTATAGAGGAATCTGGGAATACAAACGGTTGTGAATGATACTTCTAAGAAGGAAAAATTGCGGAGGAAAAAATACATGGGGGTTTTAAGGTGAGGATCCAACAACGTGAGGGTGATAATTGTCAAGTTCCCAATTATGCACAAAATATAGGTGAGAAACAGAAAGACAAAAAGTAGGACCTGTAGCTGTGGGTCATCTGTGAGTCCCTTTAGAATGAATAATGTTATTCCTGTGTAGTTTCTCATTCTTGATTTCTAACAGTTGAAGGACCTATATGTCAAAATAAGAAAGAAATTGAATTGAAGCTGGGACATGGCAAAAAAAAAGTTTAGAAACAGAGATCTGGATGGAAAATCTTAAATTACTCATGTGGATTTTCTTTTCTTCACTGACAAGAAATCATATACATTTGTTGAAGGGGAAGTTTCAAATAAATATTCTTCTACTACCACCAACAGCCACCACTACCACTCCTGGGCCTATTGCTGCTGCTGCTAATACCATGAATCCCCATTGCCACTATTGCCCCTTCAGGTGTTGTTGAATAGGGAGTACTTTAAAAGGTTATAGATATATGACATGCTGTTATTATCATTATTATCATTATTTGTACTATTAGAAGAAGGAAGAGTAATCCTTGTCTTCATCATTCTATATAAAATTCCTTGTCTTTTTGTTGTAGTTTTTATAGAAATTTTGTAAAGGCAAGTCACTTTGTTATTGGAACAGCATATACACAGAGTTGCTCTGAATTCTCTTCCTAACCATGTATGCTATTCAGCTCTTCAACCCTTCAGTTATGATAGCTCTAAGACATGAGAATTGGCTTTAGACCCCTGAATTATTTTTCCTCTTTGTGTTTCCATTTCTGAGTGCAGGTGACTAAACAGTAATGTTGTGTTGCATGTGTCCAGGCTTGGAGTTGATCTTATAAGTCCGAGAGTCTTTAATCAAAGCCAGTAGTCCCTCAGGAAGGTGCCCCTGTCAACTACCTTGATCAGTGATTCCCAAGGTGGGCACTACTGCCCCCTGGTGGGTGCTGCAGCGATCCAGGGAGTTGGTGATGGCCACAGGTGCATTTATCTTTGCTATTAATTGCTATTAAAATAAAAAAAAATAATTTCCAGGAGGCTAAGTAATATTTTTTTCTGGAAAGGGAGCGGTAGGCCAAAAAAGTTTGGGAACCACTGACCTTGATGATTCTCATACAGGATGACCACAAACCTATGGAACACTAAGATCTATTTTGGCTTGCCACAAGACATAGAGTTAAGAGGATTAGATGAGATATAACAGCCCCCTTTTAGCAGTTTTACAATTCTGATGTTTGTCTTAACTTTTCAGATGAGTATAATAATACTTATTAATGGTTCTTAACTTTCTATTGATGTAAGCCTTTTTTGTGTTCAGCATTTCTTTTCATGTGGATGAAATAAATATCTGTTCCATGATTGAGTTACATTTCATTAAGTACTTTTGTACTTCTTTTGGGACACTTTAGATATTATCCAGACCTAAACTTTAAGTTGGTCTTCTCTGGGATACTGTGGTAGAAATTTAGCAAACCAAAGAGTGAGAGAAAAGGAATATGATCAGTCTTCCAGGAGTGCAGGTACCATAGGCCTGAACTCTACACATTCTACCTCCAGAGTAGAGAGACTGTAGTGATGCAGTATCTCAGGCCCCATGGTCTTAAAAGTGGTTGTTTCTGGTTGGTGGAGTTATAAACTGGTCCAGCCATTTTTGGAAAATAATTTGGAATGATGACCAAAGGGCTATACTATAAAACAGTGTATTAGTCTTGGATCCATCAATATTACAAATTGATCTGAACCCTAAAGTGATCTTTTTTTTAAAAAAAGGACCTATATGGACAAAAATATTTCTATCAATTATTTTTGTGGTGCCAAAGAATTAGAAATTAAGGGGGTTTTCAATAACTGGGGAATGGCTAAACAAGCACTTTATGATGGGATGGAGTACTGTTGCACTTTAAGAAATGTGGACTAGGGTGGTTTCAGAAAAATTGCTATTATTCTTTTGTATTTAATATTGTATGGCAGGAATTCTTAGTCTTTTTTTGTGTCATGAACTCTGGAATTCTGTTGAGGCTTGTGAGTCTCTTCTTAGAATAATGTTTTTAAGTACATAAAATAAAATACATAGGATTACAAAATCAATCAATTTTGAATTATACTTACTAAAATATGTTTTTAACAAACCAAGTCACAGAAACTACAAGTTAAGAATTCTTGTTCTATGAATTATTGTACAATTATATAAAGGATCTAGTTTTTATAGTTATCATTCTTAAGGTATTTAGAAGTCATTATTCTTTTACTATTAATACTAAGTCAGTTAGAAGAAATTTACAAGACAGAGGATATGAATGTGAGTTGATTGTAGTGAATAATCTCTAAAAGAAGGAAGATGTGAGAAAGAGGGATACATTTGGAAAAGGGGAAGAGGAAGTAGAATGGAAAATTTTCTCACATAAAAGAGGCACACAAAGAGGAGCTTTTATAGTGGAGAAGAAAATGACAGAGAGCATGGCAATTCTTATCAGAATTGGCTTAAAGAAGGAAGTTTTATATACATATATGTGTATACATATACATACATATATGCATACACACAATATTATAGAATATATCTCTCTATAATACACATAATTCAGTATGTTTGTGTGTATATGTATATTACGTGTATTTATATAGTTATATATTTAGTTGTGCACAAAAATCTATCTTATCCAATAGGGAAATAGAAGGAGAACGGGATAAGAGAATAATAAGAGAGATAATTTAAAGGGAAAAAATGGTGAAAAGCAAAACAGATTTTTGAAGGACAGGATAAAAAGAAGGAGAAGAAGAAACAGAAGAAAATAGGATGGAGGGAAATACTCTGGTTAATCATAACTGATTGTGAATTGGATAATCTAACCCATAAAACAGAAATTTATTGTAGAATGGATTATAAAATAACTATATGTTATCTACCAAAAACACATTTGAAACAGAAAGGCACACATAGGTCTAAAATAAAGGGCTGGAGTAGAATCTATTATATTTCATTCAACTGAAATAAAAAAGGCAAGGTAGTCATCATGATCTCATACAAAACAAAAGCAAAAACATATATTTAGAAGACATAATTAAAGAAACTACATTTTGCTAAAAGGCACCATAGACAATGAAATAATATCAAAAATTTATGCAGCAAGTTTATCTGATAAAGTCCTCATTTCTCAAATAGCTGGGAAATTGAGTGAGATTTTTAAAAAGAGACATTTCCCAATAGAGGACATATGCAATCAGTTTTAAAAAGAAATTAAGGTTATCTCTCTATAGCCATATTTAAAAATGCTCTAAATCACTACCCATAAGAGAAATGCAAACTGAAACAACTCTAAAGTACAACTTCATGTATATCATAAATAACAAATGCTACAAGGAATGAAGAAAAATGGGTACATCAATAAACTGTTGGTGAAGTTATAAGTCTGATAATTTTTTTGTTTTATCATTTTAGCTGTGTTCAATTTTTTGTGATTTCATTTGGAGTTTTCTCAGCAAAGATACTGGAGTGGTTTGCCATTTCCTTCTCTAGTTCATTTTACAGATAAGGAAACAGAGGCAAACAGAATTAAGTGACTACCCCAAGGTCACACAGCTAGTAAATGCCTAAGGCCAAATTTGAACTCAGAGAAATATGCTTTCTACTTAACTGCCCATTCCAATCATACTGGAGAAAATTTTAAACTATACCCAAAAGGCTATGAAACAGTGCAATCCTTTTGATCTGGGGATACTATGACTAGATCTGTATCCCAAAGAGATAAAAGAAAAAGGAAATGTATCTATACAAATAAAAATATTTATATCAGTTTTTTTGTGGTGGCAAAGAATAGGAAATCTATTAGATGCATGACTGAACAAGTTGGGGCATATGATTATGATGGCATACTCTTGTGCTTTAAGAAATAAGGACAGTGGTGGTTTCAGAAGAAAAAATTATAATATCTATATTAACTGGTGTAAAGTGAAGTGAGAAAAATCAGGAGACCATCATACACAATAATGGCAATGTTGTAATGATGTGATTAACTGATACTTTTCTAAAAGCGATGATCCAAGACAATTCCAAAGAACTCATAATGAAAAAAATTCTGTCCACCTCAGAGAGAGAACTAATGAACTCTGAATCTACATAATAGAAGTATAATTTTCTGACTTTATTTCTTTTAGCTTTTTTTGAGATATGGCTAATATACGAAATATTAGCATGATTTCATGCTCATACATGCTTTCCTTCTCAGTGGGGTTGGGAGGAAGGGTATAAATTTGGAACTCAAAATTGAAAATGAAATGAATGTTAAAAATAAATAATATTGGGGCAGCTGGGTAGCTCAGTGGAGTGAGAGTCAGGCCTAGAGACAGGAGGTCCTAGGTTCAAACCCGGCCTCAGCCACTTCCCAGCTGTGTGACCCTGGGCAAGTCACTTGACCCCCATTGCCCACCCTTACCAATCTTCCACCTATGAGACAATACACCGAAGTACAAGGGTTAAAAAAATAATATTTTTAAGGAAAAGAATGACTCATAAATAGTAATATGTAATATATGAGATACAATTGAAGTTGGGTAGAAGAGATAGTTTTGAGTAAATGTGAGGCAGTTTCTCAGATCATACTACCCTGGTTCTGATGGACTCTATGAGTAATATTGTCTATGATGAAATAAAAATTGAACATAAAGCTTATCTTGTCATAGGCTCATTGGTATAGATCTGAAAGGGACATCAGAGGCTATCTAACTTCTCATTTTATAAGTTAAGTGAGTTGCTCAAGGTCATACAGATGCTGGGTATCTAAGTTTTGAATATGGGCACTTTGGCTAGAGAGACAAAGCAAAATCTTCCCCATGTCCCCTATAATTATTCTTCCTTCTTTAAATTTGAAAAATTTCAGAGCATTCTTCCATGTTAAATTCTTATGTTTCTGCAGAATCTATCAATGTGATTTGAAAACTGGGGCAGAAGCACTCTGTAATTCTACATTATTTATAGTAATTCAATATAATTAATTACATTGTAGTTACTCAAATTATCCTAATCAATAATCTACATTTTTTGGTCCATTGACTTCCCTTCATAAATGAATAAAAATAATTGTTCTCATGAAAAACAGTTAATTAATGTGATTTTGTGGAATTTAATTTTAATTTTCAATTTAATAAATTAATGAAATTTAAAATAAATTGTTTTAAACTATTAAAGATCCCTAAAGATTTTTTCCCTGGGGTTTATGGAAATGAAAATTTTTCAGGAAGATAGTTGATATCAGTTCCTTCAATATATCTAATTCATATTATGCAGAATCCAGTGTTAAGAAAGACATAAGATACTGAAATTTTAGGGTTCAGTATTTAATGGTCCAAAGGGAATGATCACTTGAGTGAAAACTATATCCTTTATTCAATGTCCATATCCAATAACTCAATGCTCATGTGTTGCTTGCCCAAAGAGCAGTTGCTCCAAAGGCCAAAAAATAAGAGACAGGAGCTAGGAGAATACACACACACACACACAC
>NC_058134.1:284763551-284798893 GCF_016433145.1 Gracilinanus agilis
CCTGAGGCAAAAGTTGGGAGTGTCTTTCAAAAGCTAATTTTGGTTCTGGGAGGCTCTATTCAGATTGTAAAGTCTGAAAATTTTCTTTTCTTTTAAAGTTATGTGCCTTCTACTGTGGGGGAAAAAGAAAATGGCTTTTTAAGTTCTAGCTGGCCCCACCAGGCTTTTGCTTTTTCTAAAGGTTTTAAAACTAAAAGTACGGTTTGAAATAGAACAGAGTTTAAGCCTATTTGTAGCCTAAAAAAAAATTTTACTCTCCCTAATTCTACTAAATAAGTCTAGTGCCTCCTGCTTCTATTTGGCTGCTTTTAAATCTTATTCAGGTGTGCTCCTGGCCTGGCTAGGAGAACTGAGTAGTCCTTCCCAGGTGTGGCCAAGGCCTCCTACTAGGCTTATTTCTTCCCTTAAGACAGAGGCAACCTAGCTAAATTTTCAGGGTCCCCAGGTTTTTTTGATCTCACCAATCTAGCAGCTTTATATCGACCGAAGCTCCACGGCGTGCTGTGAGAAGGCTGACTTAAGGATAGGTATAAAGAAGAATTCAAGAAAATTCAGAAAGATTGAGGGAGTTCGAGAGACCGAGTGGTCAGCCAAAATGTAAGAAATTAAAATTTAGTTATTAGCTATATATTAAAATTATGTGGCCGCCAGGAATCAACAATTCAAGTTGATTCCGTAATTAAATCAGACCCAAGTCAGCATCGGGTTGAAGAGTTTATTTACAATCAGGAAGGTAAGTAAGGATAAAGAGAAGGGGGAGGTTAGAAGTCTAAATAAATGAAGCTGTAAGCCGCAAGGCCCAACAGCCGGATAGGCAGAGTTTAGAATTGGCCCAGCTAGGCTAAGGAAGCCAGCCTAACTTACCCACGTGACAATACAGAGTGTAATCTGTCTGTGGTCTCAGGAGATGCTTCTTCTTCCAGTTCCAGACGGCAACTCCCCCCACAGGAAGTTCACTCACTTACTTAAAGAGATCATGTCTTTCATCACTTCCTGTGGTCCACCTCTAATTCTAATGCCCTTTGGGCAGTCCCTTATTCTTGATTTGTTACTTATTGTCACGTGTGGGTAACTCGTCTCCCCTCCCCACTAAGGGAGGTGGGAGTGACATCATTAGCACGCCTGTGTTGAGTAGATTTTTGACTATTAATGGGATAGAGCTAATTTCTATTTACACAATGGTGAGATCTTAGATAAAAGCTATATGGGAAAGATAGCAAAAGCATGTAGCTTCCTGAAGCAATTAGATAGGTATGTTGAATATTTGGCCCTAAGAAACTAGCTCCTGGGTATGGTAAAGAAAAGATTAAAGATGGAGATTTGTGGCTAGAGTGACTGAGTTGAAGTAATTATGGGAGTCAGAGGGAAAAAGAGACTACATTATAATTGAAAATCTGTACAAAATGTGGAGAAAGAGGGAGAATGATTCTGTATGAGTAAGGTTGAGAGTATATTTGTGTAGAGAATGCAGCCAATACATATATGAGAAAGAAACACTGAAGGAATATAAGAGAATTTTTAGAATCTAGATATGAGGAAATGAGACTTTATTCAGGAGTCCCTAGAGCAAAGTATTTAAGCCTTATACCTTATATTGTAGAAGTATGAAGAAAAAGAAGAGTAGGATTTATGTAGAGGTTAATCTTTACATCTCCAACTCTAAGACTCTGCTGAGCTTTACTTATAATAAAGAAAGAATTAGAAGGTTTAGAATATCATGGAAAATTTGCTAATAGGGATTCTTTCCCAATATGGCCTCACCTGGGAAATACTCAATACCTTTCCCCCTGAGTGCAGACTGGGAATTGTTTAGATAATGTGGGAAGGAGAAATAAGGTGTTAGATTCTATCAATTATCCTTAATGTTGAAAACCTCAAAATTATGTCTGATGCTATCATTGCATCTTTCTGTCTCTGAGGGGCATCAGCTGCATCAAAACTTGTATAAAACCCTTTCCAAGATTAATTTTATTAAAGATTCATTAGTGACTTTTGAACTTCAATCATCAAGGGTCTTTTTGTTTATGCACTCAGTTGGTCCCAAAGCACCTGGAACAGATAGAAGAGATACACCAAATATCCTCTGTTCATAATGTACTGTATATAGGGGAAATTCATCTCCTCAGACAGATGAGAACTCATCTGGCCCTAAAAGAAGCATTTACAGAAATCTCCTGCCAATGAGAGAAGTTCAGTCTTCTTTTCTGCTACATAGAGCAAATGGAAATATTTCTTACTTCTAATTTGGGAAAGTTTAGAGGTAGTAAGAGCCAAGAAAAATGCTGCAATACTTTTATATATTCTAGAAGAAAGGAACTTAAAAGAGCTATGTCCCTTATCCAACCTAGATATAAATATTAGATGGCTGGGTGCATGATAGATAGTGGAATCAGAAAGACACATACACTTCTCCCCTTAAAGGGTGCTATTCAGCTTTATCTCATATCAACATCAACCATGGTTACATTTGACATTGAGATGTAAATCTGATCATAAAAGTAAGTATAAGAATAATTTGTCATGCCTGCACTTGCTCCATTTTGTAGCTGTGGAATGGAATACCTATGCCTATTTTTTCCTAAATGAGGATATCAATCAATTAAAAAAGATTCAACTAGACATACAGTCTTTTCAAAATGAATTTAAAAAAACACTTAATTTTGCTTTTGATAAGAATTGGAATAGATAGTAAACTTCAAATGTAAGTAAATTTCCTAAGCCCTCAAAGCTTTTTCCATTATTTAGAGACTGCACATTTCTTGAAATTACATTCTTCTAATTATTTACTTTGAAAGAACATGTTTCCTCATTCAAAAGAAAGACTGTGCATGTCAACCCATTAAATAACTATTGATCAAGCCAGGACTTGATAAATAAATATAAATAAAAATAAAACAGCACTGTCTTTCCTTGAAACATTCAGGAAGACTACTGCGCTTTCTCTTTCAAAAACTCTTAATTTAGTGACTTGTGGCAGAATTTTATCTTAAGAAAATGTGATTTTTTTCTTTTTTTTGTTTTCAGAGACCTTGGTGGGGATACCTTGATTAATCTGATATATTTTTTTCAGGTTTGTGTATTTACTCGAGTAGCAGTGCAAGTCTACCTTATAATTTAAACCAGTGTAATAGAATGTGAATAGTGAAGAGATATGTCCTCTGGCATCTAATTGTGACCAGAGCTCTGAAGAAAGTACATCTTTTTGGGGTAAGAAGGAAGGGTAATGTTGATAGGAGTGAGGAAGAGAGAATGCTGGGTTTTACCATGAAATGTCCAGAGAATTATAGAAACAATTTGCCTTCACCTGCCTAGTGAAAAGAGAAGTGGATGAGATGGCACAATGGACACAGTTTCAGAGGACTGATGTTCCATAAATAATAGAAAGACAATCTCAAAGAAAATGTTTTTCTAGGCCACAATTTTGGTCATTTTATATGTAACAATTCTTGAAATAGCTGAAGAAGAGAAATGATTTATGCAATAATAGAGTATCCAGTCAATGAAAGTCATTTATGGCTCCCTCTCTTATAATTTTATATACAACACCAGATGGTAATTGTGCACATATAATCTTAGCTGTAACATAGAATCTTCCTTTCTAAAGACTTGGGGAAAAATTCTCTTTAAGGGTCTTTGCTGGAAAACTTTTATAAACTAACAAGAAAACTAATTGAGTTCTCTTGAGGAAGCTTATTCCATTATATAGGCTGGGAAAATTGCATGTGGATGGAAAACATAAATAATATTAATTAGTGATTAACAAGAAACAGTTGTGAAGAGATTCAGCCCCAAATCAAATTTTATTCCTTGTCTTTTAAGTTTTGAATCACATGAATAGGCTGAGTAAACAGAGCTGTCACATACAAAGATGGCTTTATCAGAAAAAGATGGTGCTCTTCTCTGTTATAATTAAACTTATAATGGAACAAATCATCTGTGACTGTCTGAAATAAAGCAAGAGAAAACATATACAATTATGAGAACAAGGGGCCTGTAGGAACCTCTTCACTATACATTAACTGCCACCTCTAAACCTGGAAAGAGAGAATTGTTTTACTATCTAAACACATTCTCTAGGAATTCACTGAGAAAAGGATCTTTTATCTTTCATCACTAATATATGACTATGTGCCTTTAAAATGCATATTGATTGATTGATCCTACTTACTTTCTACAACTAAAGGCACAAAGATTTACTTTTTTTCTGTTGCTTTTCTGGTGTTGGACCACTATCTTTATAATTTTGTCTAGAAATTATTACAGATACTGCTATTTTAAAATATAAAGAGACCGTAATTAAAATATTGACATTAATTGATATGTCCTTACTGTAGAACAATGATTCCCAAGCTTTTTTGGCCTACCACCCCCTTTCCAGAAAAAAAATATTACTTAGCCCCCTGGAAATTAAATTTTTAAAAATTTTAATACCAATTAATAAGAAAGATAAATGCACCTGTGGCCATCACCATCTCCCTAGATCGCTGCTGCACCCACCTGGGGGCAGTGGTGCCCACTTTGGGAATCACTGCTATAGAAGGTTCATTTTCTGCAGAGAGTGACTAAATAGCAGTATTTATAGTGTAGTTGTAGGATCATTACCTTTGTATCCGTACATGCCAAACCATTCCCAAATAATAATTATTCTCTTTTTTAAAAATACAACATATTTAAAAAGATTCCACTACTATATATTCACAAATTATTGTGAATTAATTTATTGGATCATCTACATATGACCTGTAGTAGGTGATATTTAAGAAAAAGAATTGCGAAATGAGGAGTATAGTGCCAAAATGTAACAGAGGACCTATTTAGCTATGGAAAAAAACATTAAGAGCAATCTTGGAGGGTCCAGAAAGACCTTCTAAAAAGAAATCTGGGAAGGTTCCAAAGGCAAATTTTACTTACTTTTAAATTTTTCTCAGGGTTTATCTTATTGTCCAGTGTAGGTCCAATTTTTCTGCCTGTCCTTTGGAATATTTCACAGAAAAACATACAAGAAGATATTCAGAAAGAATGGAAGAATGTAACTAATGAGTAAAGGTAATGAGGAAGGGATAGTTTGTAATTAAAAACAGAAATATGGAAAGTGGAAGAGATTCAAAGAAAGTATAATGTTAGGAAGGGTTATATTGTTTGGGAGAAGGTGAAGATGGCTCATGGATGTACAGGTTTTGAGTTATTTTCTCCCCATCTCAATACAGATGTGGATGAGGGTGTCTCCTCTGAGAAATCTGTGAGGCATTTTAATGTAGTTGGGAATCTAGTAGAGGCTCTCTTAAAACAAGGAGAATAGACCTTTGACTGAGGGTGCCCTCAGATAGAGTAGGGTCAGAAGACTGGGAGCACTGCCTTCCTGGTTGTGGGGGCCTCATCTCTAAGAGACGATACATTCTATTTTCATGATTACTTCCCTTAAATATCATCTGGTGTTATGCCAAAAACATGCTACCTAAGTCTTTCCCTACCAACCCACACCCTCCAATCTGCTGGATCCTGTTATCATGGTCTCATTATTCTTGGGTCTGTTTCATACCCTAATTCCCCAAACACTTGATTGAATTTCTGTAGGAAGGATTGTCCATTCCCTTCAGAATAGTATCTCATTCTGGTCTTTGGGATTATTTTCTTGTGAGGGTGTTTATTAAATGCTTGCTGGAATTCAGTGTCTTGCTGAAAAAAGATATTGAGCAATAGAGACCAGAATGAGTGAGATATATAAATGTTATGAATCTAGGTTGTATATAGAGTATCAGTAAGCATTGAATTTTTTCTGAGTTAAATATGTGACATTTGTGTATTCCAGTTCACTACTTTCTTTAATTTTTATTTATTTATTCATTTTTATTTTGAATATTTTCCCATAGTTACATGTTTCATATTCTTTTCCTCTCCTCCAAGACCCTCTTAGCCCACCTTGGCTGATGTACAATTCCACTGGGTTTTACATGTATCATTGATTAAAACCTAACTCCATATGATTGATAGTTGTACCAGAGTTATCATTTAGTGTCTACATCCCCATCAGTCCATGTTTTAGTGTAGGGTGTGAGATGTTGATCTAAACCTAATCTCTCCCATATTGTTTTCCAATTTTCCCAGCAGTTTTTGTCAAATGGTGGGTTTTTGTTCCCAAACCTGGGTTCTTTGGGTTTATTGTAGACTGCCTTGCTGAGGTCTCTTACCCCTAGTCTATTACACTGATCATCCCTTCTGTCTCTTTGTCAGTAGCATACTGTTTTGATGACTACTCTTTTATAGTACAGTTTAAGATCAGGTACTGCTAGGCCACCTTCCTTCATAGTTTTTTTCATTATTTCCCTTGATATTCTTTGTCTTTTGTTCTTCCAAATGAACTTTGTTATAGTATTTTCTAATTCAGTAAAAAAAAGGTTTTTGGTAGTTTGATAGGTATAGCTCTAAATAAGTAAATTAATATGGGTAGGATGGTCATGTTATCTCATCCTACCCATGAGCACTCAATGTTTTTACAATTGTTTAGATCTAGTTTTAATTGTGTGAAAAGGGTTTTGCAGTTGTGTTCATATAATTCCTGTGTTTGTCTTGACAGATTCCCAAATATTTAATATTGTCTAGGGTGATTTTAAAAAGTGTTTCTCTTTCTAGATCTTTTTGCTGTGATGTGTTGGAAATATATAGAAATGCTGATGATTTATGTAGGTTTATTTTGTATCCTGCAACTTTGCTAAAGTTGTTGATTATTTCCATTAACTTTTCAGTTGATTCTCTAGGATTTTTTAAGTAGACCATCATATCATATGCAAAGAGTGATAACTTGGTCTCCCCATTGACTATTTTAATACCTTCAATTTTTTATCTTCTCTAATAGCTACTGCTAATGTTTCCAGTTCAATGTTAAATAATAGAGGTGACAATGGGCATCCTTGTTTCACTCCTGATCTTATTGGGAATGCTTCTAATTTATCCCAATTGCAGATGATGTTTGTGGATAGTTTTAGATATATGCCATTTATTATTTTTAGGAAAGGCCCTTCGATTCCTATACTTTCTAGTGTTTTCAGTAGGAATGGGTGATCAAAGGCTTTTTCAGCATCTATTGAGGTAATCATGTGATTTTTGTTGGTTTGCTTTTTGATATGGTCAATTATGTGAATGGTTTTCCTGATGTTGAACCATCTTTGCATTCCTGGTATAAATCCCACCTGATCATAATGAATAATCCTCGTGATCACTTGCTGGAGTCTTTTTGCTAGTATTCTTTTTAACATTTTTGCATCTATGTTTATTGAGGAAATTGGTCTGTAGTTTTCTTTCTCTGTTTTTGAACTACCTGGCTTTTAGATCAATACCATATTTGTATCATAAAAGGAGTTTGGTAGAACTCCTTTTTTGCTTATTATGTCAAATAGTTTGTATAGTATTGGAATTAGTTGTTCTTTGAATGTTTGATAGAATTCACTTGTGAATCCATCTGGTCCTGGGGATTTTTTCTTAGGGAGTTCTTTAATGGCTTGATCAATTTCTTTTTTATGATATGGGATTATTTAAGAATTCTATTTCTTCTGCTGTTAATCTGGGCAATTTATATTTTTGTAAATATTCATCCATCTCACCTAGATTGCTATATTTATTGCCATATAATTGGGCAAAATAGTTTTTAATGATGAACTTGATTTCCTCTTCATTAGAAGTGAGGTCTCCCTTTTCAACTTTGATACTGATAATTTGGATTTTTTCTTTCCTTTTTTAAGTTATATTGGCCAGTACTTTGTCAATTTTATTCATTTTTTCAAAGTACTAGCTTCTAGTCTTATTTATTAATTCAATAGTTCTTTTTACTTTCAATTTTTATTGATTTTCCTTTGATTTTTATAATCTCTAATTTAGTTTTTAACTGGGGATTTTTAATTTGTTCCTTTTCTAGTTTTTTGATTTGCATGCCCAGTTCATTGATCTTTGCCCTCCCTAATTTGTTAATATATGCACTTAAGGATATATAAATTTCCCCAAGTACTGCTTTAGCTGCATCCCACCGATTTTGGTAGTATGTTATGCCATTTGGTGCATATATGTTGAATACTCTTATTTCCTCATTGTCTATACTGCCTTTTATCAGAATGTAATTACCTTCCCTGTCTCTTTTAATCAGATCTATTTTTACTTTGGCTTTGTCAGAAATCATGGTTGCCATTCCTGCCTTCTTTTTCTCAATTGAAATCCAATAGATTTTGCTCCAACAATTGACCTTCCTCATGTGTGTTTCTTGTAGACAACATATGGTAGTATTTTGGTTTCTAATCCACTTTGCTATTTGCTTCTGATTTATGAGTGAGTTCATCCCATTCACATTCAGAGTTATATTTATCAGCTGTGTATTTACCAACATTTTGGTATCCTCTCCTAGTTTTACCCCTTCTTCTTATGCTATTGTCTTTTAAACCAACAGTTTATTTTACATCAGTCCCCCTTGTCCCCTCCCTTGGTTTACTTCCATTTCCACCCCCTCCCTTTTTATTCACCTCTTATTATTTTTAAGGTCTAATGAATTCCCTCTCCCCTCTCTTCCCGTCCCCTTTTTAACTCCCCACTCCATTGCCCTCCTTGGTTTATTCCTTCTGACTTTATCCATAGGGTTAGATAGAATTTGATATCCCAATGGATCTAGCTACTCTTCCCTCTCAGGATTAATTCTGCTAAGAGTAAGGTTTAAGTATTTCTTACTAATGCTCCCTTCTTCTTCTCCTTCTTATAATAGCATCAATCCCCTCCCCTTCCCATGCCCTCTTTATGTGGTATAGATTATCCTATTTTTCTTCTTCCTTCAAGTTTCTCCTGGTGCCATCTTCTACCCCCCCCTTTTTTCCCCTCATATCCCCTTAGATGATTTAGTACTCCAACCTCTCCCTATGATTAATTCTTCTATTTACTATAATAATGAATACAATTTTTTAGAATTACACATAATATTTCTCCATATAGGAATACAAATAATTCAATCTTATTGAAGCCTTTGAAGAAGGAAATTTAAAGATAAAAAGTTTTGTTTCTTTTCCCTCTCTTTCTTATTTACCTTTTCATGTTTCTCTTGGTTTTTGTGGTTGGATATCATTTAGTCCTGGTCTTTTCTGTACAATACTTGGAAATCTTCTATTTTGTTGAATGCCCATACTTTCTCCTGGAAGTATATTGTCAGTTTTGATGGGTAGATGATACTTGGATGTAGACCCAATTCTCTCACCTTTCTGAATATCATGTTCCAAGCCTTGTGGTCTTGTAGTGCCAGATCCTGTGTAATCCTGATTGGTGTTCCTTAATATCTGAATTGTCTCTTTCTGGCTTCTTGTAATATTTTCTCCTTAACTTGGAAGCTTTTGAATTTTGCTATTACATTCCTGGGGCTTGTTTTCTGAGGATTTAGTGTAGAGGATGTTCAATGGGCTCTTTCAATGTCTATTTTGCCCTCTTGTTCAAGGACATCAGGGCAATTTTCTTGGATAATTACTTGTAGTATGATATCTAGATTTCTTTCTGTCTCTGAATTTCCTGGAAGACCAATAATTCTCAGGTTGTTTCTTCTATACCTGTTTTCTTTATGTGCCATCTTCTCATTTAGATAGTTCATGTCTCCTTTTATTTTGTCAATCTTTTGACTTTGCTTTATTAATTCTTTCTGTCTTTTCAGATCACTGGCTTCTATTTGCTCAATTCTAGCCTTTAAAGACTGACTTTTGGCTATAATCTTTTAGTTTTCCTTTTCAGTCTGGTCTATCTGGCTTCTAGCTGGTCATTTCTCATTGTCAATTTGCTTATCATTTCATTTGATTTCTGACCCCCAATTTCCAATTGTGGAATCCTGCCTTTTAAACTGTTATTTTCTTTTTGAATTATTTCCCACTTTTCTTTCCAGATCTCTTCCATCTTTCTCATGATCTGAGATTTGAACTCTTCAAGAGCTTGTGACCAATTTTCATTTTGGGGGGAAAGGTTTGGATATCTTTACTTGTTTGTCCTCCTCTGCTGTCTGGATTTTTTGTGCAAAAGTTATCAAGTGTTTGAGCTTTTTCCTTGGTCTTTTTGGTGTTTTTTTCCTTGGGCCTTGCTTATCATCATTATGCTGTTTTTTTTCTCAGCCAGAAGTTTTAGTGAGGTAGGCAAGCTCTTTGTGCATAGAACAGAGTGTATAGAGCAGTGTTTGTCTGAGGATACTTTGTGAGGCTCCTGGTTTCTAATGTCTTCTAGGCCTCTGCTGTCCATGGCCCCTCTCAGCTTCACTCCTGTGCCCAAGGCCTGTGCTCTCCAGCCTCCTGGAGGCTCTAGTATACCTGTTCTCAGGGTCAAGCCCCCAGCCATCCCAGTCAGCTGCCAAGAGCCCAGAAATTGGCCCAAGTTCGGTCATTTGCCTGAGGTTCTCCCATTGAATCTCAGCTCACTGAGCTGCTTTCACTGTCTGCTGCCTCTCTCTGCTCCACTCCCACACCCAAAGTCTGAGCTCTCCAGCCTCCTAAGATCTCAAGTTTCACTGCTCTCAGTGTCAAGCTCCTGGTGGTCCCAGTTAGCTGCCAAGAAGCTAGATTTTACCCCTTGCTCGCTCTAACTCTGATCTGCAGCCTGTGACTCTGGTACTATAAGTGGGTTAGGGGAGGGTTGATCAGTTCATGTTTTGATGGGAGCTATTCCCCCCCTTATAGCATGGAAATGCCCAAATCCCACATACTTTCAATACTGCTCCCTATAGTGGGGTCCCTTCTTTTATCTGGATTTGGTTTTTTTATCCTTTGGAGGAATGCTAGTGGTCAGTGGTGAGGAGAGTTAAGCACCCTGTTTTACTCTGCAGCCATCTTAACTTGGATGTCCTGACTATTTCTTTAAAGTAAGGATCTTTAACAATTTTGTTCCATGGATCCCTTTGGGAGTCTGATGAAGACTGCTGTTTCTTTTTCAGAATAATATTTGTTCATGTATAAAATAAAATACACAGGTTTGCAAAGAAAATCAGTCATAATAAAATAAAGACACTGTTTTCTATCACATCCAGGTTTATGAAATCTTTGAAATCTATGTATAGAATCAATGGATCTCACATTAAGGACCTAAAGGATTTTGGAATTTAGAGAGGCTCTTTCCTGAGGCTGGTGAACATTAGTGCTCTCCAATAGAATGTTAAACTCAAAGTTTGGGAATGCTCTGGTTCCCAGTGGTGATTCCTACAGAACATTGTTAGCATTTCCTTGGTTGAGATACCTGATGTGTTGAGTTTGAAGCTCTGTTAAATACAGAGGGAGAGTGGTCATACTCAGGGAAAACCCACTGGCAGTGTAAAATGTTTGTTGCTTAGTTCATTATAAGCATGGATCTGTTATAGAGAGGAGTCAGACAGGATGTGTGCCAAAAAGAATGGATTGGAGTTTGAGCAGTTAATAAATTCATTAAAATTTCTGAAGTACATATAGTATATCAACATATGACACTTAGAACCATTTTCCAAAAGATAAGTAATCAAAGTAGATGAAAAAAGTTCTCATTGGAAAAATTGAAAACCACTAACAACTACATTACTATATGCTAGTAATCACTAATAATTAAAGAAGTATAAATTAGTTGAATGCTGATTTTTTTCTCATAGGCTTCATACTGGCTAATATTAAAACAATATGAATTAGCTAATTTTAAAAGTCTATGGAAAGAAATATCACTGTAGATAAGAATTAGTCTAAATATTACAGATTTTAAGAACACTATGAGAAAATTAACAGGACAATTTGAGTCCTTTGAACTATTAATGAGTTTTCTATGTATATGCCGCAAAGAAGCCAAAAGCTGAAAGACCACATATATACTAAAATATTCTTAGTAGTATTTTTTTCGTAGGAATGAACATGACCAAAGTAAATGCCCAGCACTTGAATAAATGCTGAGCAAAATGTGGTATGGAATATTATAGTACCATAAAGAATCCAGTAAAATTAGGAATTCAGAAAAACATGAGAAGTTCCAGAATAACATAAAGAGAGAAGTAGAACTAATGAAATAGCTGGACAATATACAACATATTGACAATGGTACAATTGAAAACCACACTAAAATACAATTAAGTTCTGATGAATTTTAATGCCCACTTTAATCCAGGGAGAACACATGAGTCACAAACTTCCTTTTTGTCAGCATAGTGGTCGAGGATTCTTGATGTAGTAGCAGTTTGCTTAGCCTTTTTTTATAGTTGCATTCAACTCTCTGTGACTCCTTTTGGGGTTTTCCTAGAAAAGATACTGTCATGGTTTGTCATTTCCTTCTCTGGCATATACCTCAGATGGGGAGCTGGAACAAACAAGATTTAGTGATTTCCCCAGGGTCACAAAACTGTTAGGTGTCTGGGCCTAGATTTGAATTCATTAGGAGTGAAGCTCCAGTTTTGGAACTCTATCCACTCTGCCACCTAGCATCTCCTAAAGTACATCATTAGATTTGTTTTTTCTTGTCATTTTGTCTAAATTTCAAAGGAATTCAATGCGAGTGTGTGTGTGTGTGTGTGTGTGTATGTATATGTATATAACTCTGCCAAGGATGGTCCCAAGCCCGGCTGAAAAAGGAGGAGGGTTGGGCACGAGACTAGCAACCTCACCCCGTAAAATCTCACTTGCTATAGAAACTGCAATCTCATTAAACCAACAAAACCAAAGATTGCCTACTCTGGAAGATTGCTCTCCAACAGAGTCCACAATGCGTGCTGGCAAAATCCAACAAAGTCCAGGCCTACGTCAAATCTTGAACATCAGATGGTCTGAAAAGATCTCCAATACCAGACTCTGGGAAAGAATAATTCAGTATCCCATCAGCCAGGACGCTATGAAAAAAAAATATAGAACCCACCAGGGAGAAGAAAAGTGGGAAGGCCAAAACAGACCTGGCAAAGATATGCCCAGTTGGTGGAAGTTGCCAGAACAGAGTCCATTGGCGTGAGATGGTTGCAGCCCTATGCTCCTCTGGGAGTCAATAGGAATAATAATAAAATATATATATATATATGTATGTATGTATATTTATATATATGGAGATGACAGATAAAAACTACAAATTAACATGAATGTTTATACGAAAGCAATGTAGTATGGCATCAACTTGTAAAATCATGAAGTAAAGATGGGTAACAAAAGACTTTATACAAACCTTATACTCAGTAGCTATTGCACAGGTTGAAGGTACCAACCACAACATAGTATTGATATAATCTTATCCAACAGGAAAAAATAACTTAAGAATGACTTCTGAACTTTTCTATGCAAATCTCATTGCCAATCCACTTTGTGATGCTCCTTTTCATCATTATCATCTCTCTCTCTCTCTGTCTCTCTCTGTCTCTCTCTCTCTGTCTCTCTCTCTCTCTCTCTCTGTCTCTCTCTCTCTCTCTTTCTCAAAAACAGGTCCATGAAAATACAGAAATCAGGAATGAGAAACCATACAGTGATTACATTATTCATTCTACAGGGACTGACAGATGATCCACAGCTGCAGATTCTGCTCTTTATCTTTCTATTCCTGACCTACATACTGAGTGTAACTGGAAATTTGACCATCATCATCCTTACATTAGTGAATCCCCATCTTCAAACTCCCATGTATTTTTTCCTTCGAAACTTTTCCTTCTTAGAATTGTCATTCACAACTGTCTGTATTCCTAGATTCTTGTACAACATGTCAACTGGGGACTGTACTGTCACCTATAATGAATGTGCCACTCAATTATTTTTTGGTATCCTTCTTGGATCCACAGAATTTTTCCTCCTGGCCACCATGTCTTATGACCGCTATGTAGCCATCTGCAAACCTCTGCACTATTCAGCTATCATGAACAACCATGTCTGTAACCGGCTGCTTGTGGGATGTTGGCTGGCTGGGTTGATGATTATTCTTCCACCACTTAGTCTGGGTCTTCAGTTGGAATTCTGTGACTCCAACATCATTAACCATTTTGTTTGTGATGCATCACCATTGCTGGAGATCACATGCTCTGATACAGAGTTCATAGAAAGAATGGTTTTAGTCTTTGCTGTGTTGACATTAATCATCACCTTAATTTTGGTGGTTTTGTCCTATGCCTTCATCATCAGAACTATTCTGAGATTCCCCTCTGCTCAGCAAAGGAAAAAGGCCTTTTCTACCTGTTCCTCCCATATGATTGTTGTCTTTATAACTTATGGCACCTCTATATTCATCTATATGAAACCATCTACAAAGGAAGGGGTGGCTTTAAATAAGGTGGTATCAATTCTTGCAACCTCAGTGACCCCAGTGATGAATCCCTTTATTTACACCCTGAGAAATAAGCAAGTGAAACAAGCATTTAGGGACTCATTCAAAAGGTTCATGTTGATCTCAAAGCTATAAGAAACAAGTGCAATCTAGATGCCAAATGACTTTTAACTAAGGCATCATTGTAAAAGAATATCAAATGATACCTTCCTTTTTCAGTTCTTTCTAAATCTTCATGACCCATTTTTTGTTGTTCATTTGTTTGGGGGGATTTTTTAGCAGAGATCCTGGAGTTATTTGCCATTTTCTCCTCCAAATCATTTTACATATGAGGAAAGTGAGGCAAAAATGCTTTTACTTGCCCAGGGTCACACTGATAGTTTCTAAGTCCAGATTTGAATTGAGGAAGAAGAGTATTCCTGATTTCTGGCCCAGCACTCAATCCACTGTGACACCTATCTGAGTTTATCTACAGACTATTCATGTTGGAATTACCTCACAATGACTTTTTTCCTCTAGAGAGAAATTGCTAATTATCAAGTCTTTCTTTTTTCCACCACATCAATTTTTAATGGGATCTGCTTTTCTTTCAGCCATCTTACTCCCTACTATTATCCTAAAATATCCAATAATCATTCATTAATCCTATACTGCATACAAAGTTCTTGTAATAGAGTCTCCCCTTTTCTCTGTAATTGGTCTCCTAGTTCTTGTTACAATCCATAAAAAATTGAGAGGGAAAAAACCCACAAGTTTTCATTCTTTTTCCTTCATGTTTCAATTCCTTTAATTATTTTAATTTCTTATTTTTAATTGATGAGACAGACCTTATTTCATCCTCCAGAAAATTTGTTGAAGAGGCAAAAGGTTCTCAGGAGACAATGAACACATAAAACTTTTAGGTTGTCCATTAGCTCCCTTCAGAAGATCATTGACTTTGATATTTCATTTAATTTCCAGCTTCCCACAGGATCATACACAATACTTCCGAGACTCATAGTTTTATCTTCTTTTTTTTTTAAACCCTGTACTTCGGTGTATTGTCTCATAGGTGGAAGATTGGTAAGGGTGGGCAATGGGGGTCAAGTGACTTGCCCAGGTCACACAGCTGGGAAGTGGCTGAGGCCGGGTTTGAACCTAGGACCTCCTGTCTCTAGGCCTGACTCTCACTCCACTGAGCTACCCAGCTGCCCATAGTTTTATCTTCTGGTTTGGATTCTTTTCCTCATTCCCAACCCCATAAAGGCTAATACCCTTTGGAGGTGCTGATCAAGCTTTCTTTTTTCCTTCATACCTTCAATGTCACTATAACTCAGTGTTTTTTCTAATCAAGTAAGATACTTCCCAGTGACTTTGCAGGTTGATCCTCTTACTACAAGAAGCATGTTGAATCAGAAAATCACCTCTTCCCCCTAGAGCAGTTATGGGCGAACTTTTTAAAGAGGGGGGGCAAAGGAAAGGAAATGCTCACATCAGTCTGTTTCTAAGGCAACTCTTTTCGAAGTTTCATTGTATTGTATCCTACTCATTGTATTCGTCAGGTTAGGAATAATGTCTGCAGCTGATAGAACATTTCAGGGGGCTGCATCTGGCCTGGGGGTAGTAGCTTACCCGTCAGTGCCCTAGAGTAACTAATCCCTGAACTCTCATACTTGGTAACTCTCAAATTTGGCATAATCCTTAAAGCATCCTCTCAAAGCTGGTGCTGCCCAAGTAATCTTCTTCCAGTAGTTCAAAGGCCAGACTTTGAGATCTCTTTTTCCTGGTAATTTATTGCATACTCCCCATCCTAAAATTTTGAGCTTATGACCACTGTCCACACACTATTCTCTCAAACCAGGTGACCTCACATATATCCACCTTTCCCTTGCATGTTTATAAGTATCCTACATATTGCCATCATCTTTTCTCATTCTGCCAGTATTCACTTATTGATCACTTATCCCCTACCCACAACTTCCTCACTTCTGATTTCTGAAGTGGAGAGACTATGCACCTATTGTAATGCAAAGATGCAATAAAGGCTTTTGCCCTTGCAAAAGTTAATTGAAAATTTCTGGCAGGTAGGAGCTTTAGAATCCTGAGAGGAGCAGTTGGCATCTGAGGTTTGAGGAGAGCAGAAAGTCCAACTGAAACTCTGCCTTTGGCTTTCGGCTTTGTTTCTGGCCTCTGCTTTGTCTCTGGACAATTTGAACCTAGCTAATTTCTCTGGATCTCTCCCTGACCTTCTCCATACAATCAACATAACCCAGTCACTAACAACTTTTCACTCTCCATTACCTTTCAAAGGTATCCTTGACTTTTGGGGTTAACAATCTAATGAAGTGGAATGTGCCTGCCTTTTCATGAAGAGGCAATTCTCCATTTTTTATCTCTTGTCCTCCTATGTAACATACCAGATCAGGGAAGCTTGTCGTCCCCTGCCTTCTATTATGTAAGCTTCCATATATGGGAGTAGAGAATCTAAGTACTTTTGTTGGGGGTTTATGCCTAGGAGGGTCCCCTCTATGATTTCTTATCCAAACAGGTGCATAGAGATCCTCAGTAGGTAATCATACTCAGTAGGTGGACTCAGTAGGTCACCTGTTAGGTAATATCAATTCCTGCTACCGCCTATTGGGTTTATTTTCCTGCACTCCCTATTCTTCATCCTGCTACATGGATCAATAATTTTCAAGTTTATACTAATGACTCTGACTTGCTTGGTGGTCCTATCGATGTTTACATGTTGCATAAGTCTTGTTTCAATTTTACATATTTTGGTTTGTCCCTTATGTTTTACCATTGGTCCTACCCCTACTCCAGATTGTTTGCTGGTGGATGTTCGTTCGTTTCTTGTTGTCTTTTGTTACTCCAGTGAATAATTTTTCTACTCAGACAACTTCTATATATCCCCGGATTCTACCTGTGACCATATCAAACAACATGGATTTGATGGCTCCCCACATCAGGCTTTTTTTCTCATATTCTCTTTCTCTTTACAATGCCAATCTAGATTTCAACAGAAAATAATTTAAAGCTTAGTGTTGGTACATGTCTAGGATGATCTAAAGTTGTCTAGAGGAAAGGTACTCAGGATTTAATGAGAAGAACAGATATAGGAGATCTATTTATCTACTCTGCACTAAAGAAATGCTTAATATTGAAAATATATAAATATACATTGACAATTTTCTAAAATAAAGAAGCAATTTAAAACTAATGTATTATACTCCCATGAGGCTAATTAAAACTTTAAAATGAGAGTCATTTTGTATGACTCCTGAACTGTAGTTTCAATTCTTCCAAAACTGTACACTGTCCAAAAATTATGATCTAGTTTGTGTCTTTTGTTATATTATGCCAGCTTATCCTACTGCCTATAATCAGAAAAATCTAGGTGGTGTATAGTGGATAGGACAGTAGATGTGGATTTAGGAAGAATTGAGTTAAAATCCTAAGACACTTGCCAGTTGTGTAACTTTGGGCAGGTCACAACCTCTATTTACTTCAGTTTCCCACACTAACAAATGGTAATTAAAAAGATATCTTATCTCACAGGATTGTTATGAGGATAAAATAAGATAACATTTGTATAGCACAGCACAATTTAGAAACTAGAGCTAGAGCTTTTATTAGCCACCATATGATGCTTAATCCCTTCCTTTCCCCCTTTTCCTTTTTCAAATAAATCCTGAAATATTATACAAAAAGAAGTGGACAATAATATCAAAATGTTGCATAGATATAAAGAAAAATGAAGACTCAGAAGTGGCTTTTGATTTGGGAATTAAGAGATCAAAGTAACTTTGGAGAGAGCAGTTTAAATTGAATGATAAAGTTGGAAGTCACATTGAAGGGAGTTTAAGACAATGAGAAGAGGGCATAGGGAAGAAAGCACCAAGTGTAGCTGGTTTTTAAAAGGAAATAAATTGAAGAAGGAAGGAGAGATATAAGATGATAACTACTAGACATAATAATTCAAGTGAAAATTGGTTAAAGTTGTGGGATACTTGTGTATATTGGTAGACTGCAATGGCATCATATAAGAAAAGCCTAATGATTTTCTTGGCTGGCCCTAACCTTGTCTGTGGAAGTGCCCTTCCTACCTAAAGGGCTCAGTCTGTTTCCCTTTAGTGTCTCTGTCTCAAACCTGTGTCCCAGTCTGTGTTTCCCAGGCAGTAGCTGTTTGCCCAAAGTATCTCATCCTATCCCTTACAACTCCTTATACCTCTGTGTTTATATTCCCTAAACTCAGTCATTCCCTCACCTCTCCTACTATCTCAATCTAGTACCTTCCTTATCCACTTTACTGCCTTAGGGATCCACAAAACCCTATCCACTGTACCTTATCCCCTATTCACTCTACCTTTAGTCCCTTACCTGCCTTATTCCCTATTGCAACCTTACCTTTGTAATGCAAGGAGGCTAATAGAAACTTTTTGCTTCTGTAATTTCTAAAGGTCACAAAAAGTCATTTAAACATCTTAGAATCTTCAGAAAGTCAGTTAGAACTTAAAGCTATAAATAGAGGTGAAGTTCCAACTGATGGGGCTTTTTGCCTTCTGGCTTTTGCTGTGGCTGGAGGCTTTTGTTTGGCCTTTTAGCTTTGGTTTAATTGCTTTGGCCTTGTTCTATGCTTATTTTGTTTTGGGGAAATTTGGACCTATCTCATTTTTCTGGACCTCTCCCTGATCCCCCATCTTCATCCCTCCCCTTCCCTGAATTTCCTTTGGGTTCTGGTTGGAAGGGAGGCTTGGTGATTAGACATTGTGGGTTTAGTTTCTTTAGATAATTGGAGTATCCTCAAATAAGTTACCCCTAGATTTGATAAAGACTTTAGTTAAAAGGCAGTCAAATCTTCCTGACTGGGAGAGTTGGACTCTCTCAGTCTAACCTCTCCGTGATCCATCCCCCACCATCACCCCTCTCCCTAGCAGCAGTTAGAAAATCCTGAACCTCTTCCCTCTAAATGACCCCGGTATTAATAAATCCCCTTGTTACCTATTCAAAAACTCTGGTGAATCATTGTGTTGAAAATTAAGACAAGGGCTCCAGGGGAAGGAATCATTTTTCTTTTATTTCTTGAAAGAACTGAGGCATCCATCTTGGCAAGAAGTACCTATTTCAAGACTTCCTCCAGCCATCAGTTTGACTGGCAGGGAGGAGCCCCCCCCCGACTCCTCCCTCAAGAGACTGGAGAAACTAACAAGAGAAACCCTCCAGCCAAACTGAAACATTTCTTACTGGCCCTACTTTCCTCCCTGTATCTTTTGTCTCAAGCCTCTGGGAATAAACCTGTTTGAACTGCCCTCTCCTACTCACCCCATTTCCTTTATCTCCTATATACCTTCATTCCTCCTCCAATCACCTTATAATCACCCCTAATATCCCCTTTATCCTTCCTCCCAAATTGTGTTCATTTCACCCTATTCAGGTTATTTACTTTTTATTTCTTTATAACACCTTGCCTTAATTTCCTTATTACCTCTAGCCCTTGGTCTCATATTGTTACGTTTAAAAATGATAAAGACATATAATATAAGAGAAATTAATATATTAATAGCCATGCTGGTGGAGATAAATTGTTAGACCACACACCTGGTAAAAACTCTTCAAAGTTACCGCCAGTGCCCGTCATTGCTATGTAGCCAAAAAAAGGGCTGTCTCCAGCCTGACCCCCAAATTTAAGCTGCCCTATATGTGGGATGTCTGACATCCTCACGTCCAAAACTGGAAACCGGAAACTCATTGGATCATGGGGAATATAGTCTCAAAGTCCCCCACATGTCCACAGGAAGTTTGTAAGATACTTTTAAATGGCACCTCCCTGAAATTCTAAACGCACATTTCCCCCTGAGATCTGGCAAAAAAAGGGTTGGCCCTTTTTCTTTGCTGGATCTGTAAGCACAGACAACTTCTAAATTTCAGGAATTTGGGGGATAAAAGAAATGGGTAAAACTAGCCGCATTGACAAAAAACAAAACAAAACAAAAAAGAAACAATTCGAGGGTAGTCCTCTATTGCCATAATAGTGTACATTCAAAACAAATGCATTCAACCCATTCAACTCCCCATAGTTCAAATCAACTGCACCCAAAGTTCAAATTTGATCTTCATGGTCCAGTAAAGGGTCTTTAGGCATCTTTTTGGTGCCTCCATCAAACAGGTTCGTTGTCTGGATTCTGGGGAGATGGCAAGATCCTTATCCTGAAATTATTCACAAAAGAATTTAAAATTTACATTATAGATTATAAAATATACATTTCCTTCTAAGAATTAAACATTTCCCCCTGAAATTACTCCTAAAAGAGTTAAATATACATATATTTTTACATTTTTGATTTTTAAAAAACTTAACACACATCCCCCTGAGGAAAATTCTAAACACATCTTTCTCCCCTGAAAAGGGGACCTCAGGTCAGTTAAGGATGTGTGGCTGAGTCACAGGGGTGGTATGAAATCAATTGGCAAAGTAAATAATTAAAAAAAATAAAAAGAGTAAAATTCAAAAAAAGGAGAAAAATTAACTTGTGAATGAAATGTAAAATGTGCAAAAAATGTAGGGAAAATAAACTTATAAGAGGCCTTTGAATCAAGGCCCAATTAAAGTGATTTAAGCAATTTGCTATTATCCATTCAGGGCCAGGACTGTAGAAAATTGCCATTCTCTCTATATATAAGAGAAATAAGGGGAACTTTCTGGTCTGATTGCCTTCAACTTCTCAGGGAATGAGTCAATAAATAACCAATCTTAGGCGCTTTATGAGGAATTTAAGTTGAGGCGACCCTTGTCTCCTAAAGTGTTAGAAAATACTGGAACTCCAGAACTCAAACCCCAGATTTTAAGCCATTCAATATTGGCATAGAACTTCTACAATCCATGCAGATTTTCAATTAAGTCTCCATGACCATGCGGCCCTTGTTAGCACTTCTCCTGGAATTAGACAGAGAGGCATTAATCACAGTCCCATAGCATTTAATAATATATGGTAGGTTCCCAAAGTCTGAGCTCTTCAGGTATGCATCATTATAGCAAATATATATTTGCATTAAACTTATATCACTGTAAAATCAAAAAAAGGATAAATAATGATTATATATGTACTTCCAGTACAAGATGAGAAAAAGGAAAAAAATCAATTGCTCTAATTAAAAAAAAAGAATGTTTTAAAAATCAAAAATATACATATATAGCTTAGAACTAGTGGAAGGGTTTTTTATCCAAAAATGAGATTCATTTTCTGTGAGTGTAAATGGGTTTTACAAAATAGCAGATTCACAATGCACATTCAAATAGAGTACCGTAATTTCTACTAACACATTTTAAAACAATAAACAATGATGTTTAAAAATCATATACTTGTTACAAATTTCGAACTTTGGCTAAGATATTTTCTCAGCAAACTCTGTTATTGCCTCCATAGCAAAATCTGATATTAAAAAAAAAAAACCTTCTGGTCTAAATTTTCCTCAGGAATTCTAGTTCCTTCTGATAAAAGCAGGCTAAAGCATAGAGACTAACATACAGGAGCTCTCCTGGCTCTGTTTTAAAAAAATTAAGACAATTCTTCACAATAAAATATATAAAAGCTTATCCTTTAAGACAACAATTCCTTAAAATAAATACATAAAACCTTATCATTTATACAGAAGGGGCTAGGATCTAAAATAAATTTTTAAAAGACCTCTCATAAAATTACAATTTAAATCTCAAGGCAGGCATCAAACTCTCCAAGATTTTATACAATTAAGGCAATTTATAACTTTAAAATGTGTAAGATGTTCAAATGGTACAAGAACAGCATTGTTTTGATTATAGTAAAACCACTTACCAGTTCTAATAGATTTTTTTTAACATTATTTGGGAGTTATAATAAAATCATAAACAGAATTCATCTAGCAGCCACAAACTTCATTAGCTTAAAATGATTCAGTGCAATAGGAAAATAAGTGAAATAAACAAAATTAATTCACGAAACTAATCAGCAAAATGCAGTAAGATACAAAGTCTTTTTAAAACCCATTCAGTTCTGAGGTTTTAAAATCCACCTCTGGTCCAATTCAAAGTTCAAATTCAGGGTCCTTATAATCAGTCTCTGCTCTTAGTTCAAAGTTCTGAGTAGGTATGGGGTGAATTTCTTCCCCTGAGTTTCAATTTAATAATTGCAAGAAAGTTTGGAATAGTAATCGCTAGTTCAAGGTGGAGGCGTGGAGTAGGGGCTAGAGAAAAGCTTAGGTCAGTTTTTAGAAATTGCACGTGTAGAGATTTGGGGACAGGGGTAGGAGGGGTGCCTAGATCAGGCTTTGGAGAAAACATGTGGAGGACTAGAATGGAGTAAAAGAGTCTTTCCAGGTTAAGCCATTACCAAGAGAGTAGGGGTGAGGGGGGGTGCAATACCAAATCTTAAGCAGCAGTGGCAGTCTGGAGCAGTGGCGCTTGGCAAGTCAGGGAGGGGGTCTCTCAGAAATCTCAAGATTCGGCAGAGAACAGGAGAGGCAGGAACGTGAGGCCAGGTCAGGAGCCAGGAAGTTTGGTGGCAATCAGTGATCAGGAGAAGCAGTGGCAGAGGCACTGGCAGGGCACCGGCAATTTGGGTTCAAAGTCAGAAGCCAGAAGTGGCTGCTCTGACTTCCCAAGGTGGTCTCAGATACTTCTTAGTTGTGTAACTCTTGGCAAGTCACTAAAATCCAGTTGCCTATCCCTTACTGATCTTCTGCCTTGGAAACAAAACTTAGAATTGGTTCTGAGACAGAAGGTAAGAATTCTTTTTTAAAAAAGAATCTTACCAGTAGTGACTAAGAAACTCCAATGTGATTGCCACAGTGCAACCTATTTGTTTTTCCTTTATATAGACAGTGGAGACATCCTTTATCTCTAAGGAGACTACTTTCTCTTGCCATATAACCTGGAAGGTTTTGTTGGACTTATTCTTTGGCCCTGAGGAAGATTCCTCAGTAAGCAAAACAAAAAAGGGAGGAATGTTATAGCCAAAAAAGCTTATAGAAATATTGTAGCTTATAGCTTTTAAGAATATTATAGCCAAAAAGCTAAACTTGGCAATTAAGCAAGGGGTTTTTAGATAACGTCATGCCCGGCTCAAGCAGGGCAGTTATCTCTGACTCACAGTCCCAGGGACAACTCCTGGCTGAAAGCCCCAGGGCCCCTAGATGAAACAGCCTTGAAGATTCCTAGACAGAACAGCCCTGAAGATTAAGAATCATGTCCTGTGGCACCTGGAAGCATCCCTACTCCCTCTGTCTAGCTATTAGCTAACCCTAAGACAAAGGCACCTATATCCCAGAAACATATATATATTCCTTATTCTGAATGCCCCCTCAGGACTCTCTTTGATGAGTTTCCCCAGTGCGTACTGGCAATAAAGCTTTCTCCTGCTTTGATTGCATTGTCTCGTGTGTTCCTCTGGAGGCCACCCATTTTGAACCCTAACATATGGGGGCTTGTCCGGGATGGTGTGCAACCCCCTGGGGACCACTGAGACAGAGAAAGCTCTCTCCTAGGTTTCATGACGACTTCCAGAGGTGAGCAGTGAATGGTGTGTGTCTGGTGTGTGACTGTGTATTTGATGGGGAAACTGAGGACTCCTTGTGTCCAAATTTCCACCTGTTTCTGATTGGGACCCGGGTACACCGAGGTTTCTATTCTCCGCGAGGAGGTAGGCCGGCAAAACAGGGAAGCACTTTCAGATGGGGGGGGGGGAAGTCGTTGGAAACCATGGAGACAGGAAAAAAAATCCGGATCATACCTTCAGGGATTGGAGTCCCTGAAGGAGGGGAAAGGTCAGGGCACTCCCTCTGCGAAGAGGGGGATGGGTAAAAACTGCTTGGTGTAGAGCAAAGGAAGTCGCTCGCTGTAAAAGAGCGCAGGTCACTCCCTCAGCAAGAGAGGGAGGGTAGGTCAGGGTTTGATTCCCTGGGGGAACAGTTCCAGGAAGCCAGGGGTATTCTGGTGGAACTTTCTAGTGAAGTCCCACGAGGGACGTGTCTGGGCAGCAGCAGGATGCTGGGTTTTTTTTTTTTTTTTGGAAGGACACCCGGGAGAGCAGGGTGGAGCCCTGAGCAGGCTCCATCCCTGACTCAAATTTTGTTTGGATCCACAAAGAGAATTTTTTGTTTTTCATTCTGTTTGTCTGTCTTTTGTATTGTCCTTTTTCTGTGTTTTGTTGATTGGTCAAAGTTGGGCCAGAGTCACTCAACCCCCCTGGACTTGGTCCTAAGTTATTATTCAGATTTCAAAACCCATGCACGTGCATTAGGCTTTTCAGTAAAAAAGGGGGAAGTTGCAGACCTTTTGTAATTCGGAATGGCCTGCCCTTGGGGTTGGATGGCCCCATGGTGGGACTTGGCAACAGTCTGTTATTTCTACCATCTGCAGTTGGGTTTCACTCTGGGGTCCTGAGGGACACCCAGACCAAATGCCGTACATTTTAACCTGGCAGGATTTAGTCCTGAATCCTCCACCCTGGCTTCTTAAGGTTGTGGAAGGTTCTTATCCCAGCAAGGGAACGGTTACACCCTCCCAGGTTCTGGTTACCCAGCCCCAAAAACCCAACTCCAGCTCAGAGGTCCCCTAATTCATCAGTACTGGCTGGGTCCTTGTTAATTCAGAGGGAAAACTGCAACCATCCCCTTCCCCCATCTCGGAGACCTGGCGGCAGATTTTAACATCTGAATAGGAGGGGATCTGTAAGTTCAAAGCTCTTTCCTTAAGAAATACAGCCAGCCTAAGAACAGCTCACTTTCAACCCCCACTAGAAACAGAGAGCAATTTATTTAGGTGCTGCAAGAAGCATTTGTTACATCACAGCCAAAGAAAAGAGACAGGTAAGATTAATTGGAGTATAAAGCACAGGGAAAGTTAGGGGGCAAGGAAGTCAGCTCAGCCAAACAGTTGGCTGATCGCTGTACCTGAGTACCCTCAGTGAAAGCGACAGTGTGCTTTCTCACTGCAAATATTTCTTTTTAAGCATGGATCCTAAAGAACTGATTTTTCCTCTTTCTTCCTTTGGATAGGCCCCCAAGGGAGTGAAAAAGAGAAAAATTCAGAGCAAAAAAAAAAAGGGGGGGGGAGATCTTACTCCACAATTGAAAGCAGTTTCACTTATGATTTGATTTTAAGGATTGAGGATTGCTAATGATGTTGATATGGTACAATGTCAGTTTTACTTATTGTGGTAACTATCTATCAAATGTGAAATATTACCCAGATTTTATTGAAAAAGAAAAAAAACTTATGGTTAGAAGTTTGTTAAGCCTTGGTTTCAGTGAATTGAGAATTGTCTAAATGTGGTTAATAGCCAGTCTGACACAAAGAGGGAACATTTATTCTATGAGGTCAGAAATTGTGCTGGCTACTTTGTAAATGTGAAAGTCACTCAGAAAAAGCTATAATGGTGAACTTATTCTAGAATTTAAATTTGGGATTTTTCAAAATGAGATGTCTTTTAATATATGTGCTGTCAGAACTAACAACAAGTAATCATATGACACACAAGAAGTTAGATTTAATAATACAGGTACTGAAATTTGGAAAAGGTTGAATTTCTAAACAGTGTTATATTTGATTAGGGTTGTGTGAACTGTTTTTAAAAGGTGTACAATGTCTAAGAGGGAACTTGTGATTTAGAGATTATTAACATGTATTTGGACTCGAATTGCTAGAAAGTAATGATGAATACAGAATATGTATGCAATTTGGGCTATAAAGAGAAGTGAGTTTTCCACCTGAAGACGTTAAGGTTGTATGATATGCAAACTGTATGAAAGTAACAAGAGAAAATTTGACCAACCTAAGGAGCTAATAGGATTTAATGCAATTAAATATAGTACCTTTCCTCCTTTTGCAATGATGGTGATAAAGGAGGAGAAGCCTGAAGAAATAAGAGTAATTGCTAAAGAAATAATAGGTGTAAATCAGAATAATATTGATGAAATTTAATATGCTTTGAGGTACAGGAAGCTAAACTGGAGGTTCTATTCTGTTTTGAACAGAGGTCTGAAAGGAATAGGATATGAAAGGAATAGCTTTGAAATTCAGTTGTTACATACTGAAAGGTTACTAAAGGACTTAAAGTTGTTTGGTAGTTGTGGAGTTCAAACTGAACTTTGTTAAAAATAATTTATTATGAAGGTTCGGTACATGCTAAATTTTAAAGTGATCTCACTTGGTGAAAGGAAAAATACTTTTAATTGTTCCACTTTGATACTTGGGAACTCATATAGCAATACAGTACATAAGTGGGATTTTAAAGAATTTAAAGCTAAACATATTTTAATTATATACTTCAGAGGGTTTAAGGAGATGTTCAAGCAAGTAAAAAAATTGATAGAGAAGTCCTGGATATCTTGTAAAACGAGTTATTTTTGTTTAGCAGTGTAATTGTTATAGAGATGCAAATGGTGAGCCCCTGAGTTGGGGAGTGGGGAGGTCTCCAGGCTTAGAAGTGTGAAAGATTTATTGCTAAGATGGGATGCGTGGCAAGTGGGATAGCATGGGCGGAGCGGCCCTGGGGGTTTGTCCTCCACAGCATGGCCTGGCAGCACGAGTGAAGCAACTATCAGGGGTTGCCCCCAGGCCCCCTTTGCAAAAGTGCGGACATGACTCCTTGTACTTGGGTGTTTGGTGAGTGGGGGGTCTGTCTGGGATCCTTGGGGTTTAGGTTATCACACTGTGGCCAGAGGTGTATCTCTTTTGTTACAGGGCAAAGGGAGTTTCCCTGCCCACAGCCTGCCTGAGTTAAGGGGTGCAGGGTCCCTGCCATCTCTGCATAATGCCCATGTTAATCTCAAGAAGACTGTTTTCCTCCTTATTTATCTTTCCATCATAAGAGATTAAACAAAATATAATATGTTTGAGTGTTTACATTGATCAAAAATGTCTTTTTTGGGGGGTTTAAAATGATCATAAATGATTTTCATCTCAGTGTATGATAAGCAGCCTGCTTGTCAAAAGGCTTGCTTTAAGGTTGTAGTGCTTAAAAGGTTTTAATTGGGAATAGACCCTGTAATACTACATGCTTTATGATATTCCTTTAAATGTGACATTTATGTAAATTCTTGTTAAAACATGTGCTTTAAGTTTATTTTTTATGATAACAACAGAGAGTTAGACAAAGTGAAGAGTTGTGTTGTGTTTGAAAGGAAAAAAAAGAGAAAAAAGAAAGCCTTGACCTAACACCTTGAGTATGCAGATTTGAGATGGGTAAATGAAAGCAGAGGGTTTTTGAGGGAAAAGAAGGAGAGATGGAAAAGAACAGATAGGGAAGTGAAAAAGAATAGATAGGTGTTCTACTCTTATAATTGGATCCTTGACCTAGGGATAATTTCTAAACTTAATGTATTGGGAAAATCACGAATAATTCTGGAATTCTCTTGAAAGTTACACTGAAGAGATTCCTGTGTGGCTCCTCTTAGTTTTTTAGATGACCCAGGTACAGGAGAAGATACCAGCCCTGATTTATATTTACTATGGAACTACTCAATCCAGCACTCCTGTTCCTTAATTCAGGTTTTGTGACTGGAGTGTGATATGTTAGTTATTGCCAGAATATGTAAGAATAACTAAGTTATCAGCCTGGTAGGGATGTGAAAGGCTTGTTTGAGGGTATGGAAATTGTTTCCAGACTGCTGCTTAGCAGAATTTCTCTGAGCTGAAACGGGAAAGACTTGTCTTTTAAGGAAGGAGAAGACTTCAGAGATCCAGTGGTGATATAGTACTAAAGACAGAGAATGTTCTGTGATGCTTAGGAGAGGCAATTCTAGGGCTCAACCTGGACTGGACCTCTTCTGACCATCTAGGCTACTACTCCTTGAGTGACACAAGGATGGCATGAGCCAGTGACAGCTTTGGCCTGTACATGGAGCCCCTCACTATGCGTCCTTTGAGACGTGAGGGAATGTTTTTCCTACCTGCCTTCCCTTTTTGGAGCAAGTTCCCATAATCAGCACTTAATGCAAGTTGTGAATTAATGTTTCCATCTCCCCAAACAACCTATTAGGTTAATAATTGAAAATTATCAAATTATTAGGGAACACACTTTGAGAAGTGAGTGAAATTTAGTGATAGATGACTTGTAGCTTGCAGTCTTAATTTACCACAACTGAAGTGGGATTTTGAGCTTGGAAATATAACCCAAAACTTTCTGGATTTCCTCCAGAATCTGGGATAAAGAAATTTATCTGTAAAGTATTGTTATTCAAGTAGTTATAGATGCCATATTAATGTGGGCTTTATGAAAGGATATTTTTTTTAGCAGAAACGTCACATGCCAACTCTGCAAACAACTTAGGGATCAAAAATTCCTAAATAGTTCAATTCCTGTCAGAAGATTTCTGGGGATAAAATCTGTTGGCTAACTGTTAATGTTTAATATCAGTTTCTGTTGTGCTAATTTTCTCTCTGTGTCTCTGGTGTTCTAGTTTTTTGCCCCAGTCCTAGGTTCTAAGATGCTCCCCCTTGTGACCTGTCTGTCAGTCTGGGGAAATGGTCTCTGGTCTCCAAGCCTTCAGGATCCTGGCAGTTGATGCAGAGGCACCTGAAGACCCTGTGCCCACAGCTCCTCCTCCTGTCCTCCCCTCTCAGAGACTCTACGCCCCTTTTCAGCTTGAAGAAACTACAGAAGATTGAAACCATCGGCCCTCTTCCCTTAGACTTTTAGAGGAGGGGAGGGGGACAACATGAGACCTTGTGGGACGTTGTACCCCAGAGACAGCATAAAACATTGTATCCCCTTGGTGAAAAAGTTTTTTCAGGCAAACTAGAGGCTGGAAAATCCCTTTTGTTTCCACTATGTACCCTTCCCCTTATTCTTAACCAGCAGCTTTTGTAAAGGAATGAATTAACACCGTTCAGCTTATGGCCCTGTGTCAGTATTATGTAAGAAGGAAAATTTTGGTATTTATAGATATATATTAAATATGTGGCCGCCAGGAACCAACAATTTAGGTTGATTCCGTAATTAAATCAGACCCAAGTCAGCATCGGGTTGAAGAGTTTATTTACAGTCTGGAGGTAAAAAGTAGGAGTAAAGAGAAAAGGAGAGAGGCTAGTCCAGGCCAAAGGCCTGGATGGAGGGAGAAGAAGGTTATAAAGCTTAATAAATGAAGCTGTAAGCCACAAGGCCCAACAGCCAGATAGGCAGAGTTTAGAATTGGCCCAGCAAGGCCAAGGAAGTCAGCCTAACTTACCCACGTGACAATATAGAGCGTAAGCATTCTGTGGTCTCAGGAGATGCTTCTTCTTCCAGTTGGAGATGGCAACTGCCCCCACAGGAAGTTCACTAACTTACTTAAAGAGATAGTGTCTTTCATCACTTCCTGTGGTCCACCTTGAATTCAAATGGACAAATGGCAGTTTCTACATTGATTTGGACTGCCCAAAGGGCAGTCCCTTATTCTTGATTTGTTACTTATTGTCACGTGTGGGTAACTCGTCTCCCCTCCCCACTAAGGGAGGTGGGAGTGACATCATTAGCACGCCTGGGTTGAGTAGATTTTTGACTATTAATGGGATAGAGCTAATTTCTATTTACACAATCCCCCCTGATGATCATTGGGTGCCTAGTCACCCCAAGTGATCATGTTACACAAACATCTTCTACCACAAAGGTCCTTCTAACTACAATAGTTAGAGATAAGAGGGAAATGGAAAAGAGAGAAAGCAAAACCAATGTTTTGCTAAGTGCGTTGACAAGAAACCAATTGGGGGCAGTCCCCAATCAGCATAACATGTACAATTAAGGTAACTGTTCAAAAACCCATCAGTCCATTCATTAGTACCCAAAGTTCGTTCTGGATCACTTGATGCAACAAAACCCCATCAGTTCAATCAATTGCAACCCAAAGTTCATTCTGGATCTCTTGATTAAACGTAGGTTCTTCAGGCATCTCTCTGCAAACAGTTCATTCTCTGGATTTAAGGAATCAGCAAGTTTCTTTCCCTGAGAATTTTCTCAAACAAAACCAAAAATTAATCTTGGATATAATAAAAATACGATTAATCTTGGATTTTATAAAAATACAATCCCCCCTGACGTGGGTATTTAGAAAGAAATACCCAGATCAGCTCAATATATACAGTTGAATCATGGGGTTGTATGAGTCAATTCAAAAGAAAAAAGAAAGAAAAAAATATAAAAATCAAATAGAAGAAAATTGAAGCTTTTGAGAAAAAAAAACATTAAAATCAAAATATCAAAAGTTATGTACATAAAAAATTTTTGAAGAAAACAAAATAAAATTATAACAGGCCCTTGTATTAGGGTCTAATCAATTATAATTTCCATCCTACTAGTCTGTAGGATACAATGCAGTAATACTGCACTTACCCATTTGCAGCTAAGACTACAGGAAGTTGCCATTCTATAAGAGAGAAAAAAGGACCAGATTTAAATGCAAGGGAAGCGTCTGTCATTCCCTTTACTCTCAGGAGTATATGGGTGAGCCAGATAATAGCCAACCTGTGGTACCTGACTGGCAGTGTAGTTCGGAGAGTCCTACGTCTTAACATATGTTAAGCGTCGCAGCTTCGATTCTTACACTGAGTTCAAGTCCTCAGTGTTGGCGTGGGAGTACCTCAATCCCACCTGTATATGTGTGATCTCTTTAACCTCGTGCTCCTCGGCACTGTGCAGATGTTCTCAGAAATCCCATTGGATTTGTCGGTCGGTCTTCATGACCTGGTGCTTTCCTTAGCACCATTAATGGCTCATGTGTTCCCTTCTCCTGGAATTAGATAGAAGCATTAATCACAGTCCCATAACATTTAACAATATATGGCAAGTTCTTGGAGTCTACACCTTGTGAGTAAGCAGTAATATTACAGCAATTATATATATATATTAAAATTATAGCATTGCAAAAAATGAAAAAATTAAGTGATTATATGTACTCAAGTACAAGAAATGAGAAAAAAGAAAAAATATCAATTATTCAATTAAAGATATTAGGTAAATCAATAAGAAAATTAAAATAAAATCAGGGAAAGAATCAAGACAAACCAATGATTCCAAATTAACATCCATGAGTCCATGAACTGTTATCTCCAATGCAGGTAACAGGAAACAGTCAATCAGGTTCAATAGAAGATGCCCTCTTTACATGTGAACAATGAATCCAAGAGTCCTTTTCTCCGATCTTTATAGCTGTTGGGGTGGTTATTAAAATTTCAAATGGGCCATCCCACGAAGGCTGGGTTGCCCCAGTGCGCTGGAAGTTCTTTATATACACTTTGTCTCCTGGATTCAGGTCGTGAAGTGAAAAGTCTATTGGTCCTGCTTGTACTGCAGTTCCAGATTCATGGAGTTCACGCAGTCTGTGTTGCAATTCCTGTATATAGGAAGCAATAGAAGTATCTCCTCCTAATAGTGATGTATATGCAGGAGAAAAAGGTTTAGCCTGTATAGGAGGATGTCCAAAAAGCATCTCATATGGTGAGATGTGTAGATCTCCCCTAGGTCTGCTTCTAAGATAAAATAAAGCTAGAGGGAGAATTTCAGGCCATTTTAGATGTGTCTCAGTACATAATTTGCCAATCATGGTCTTAAGTTCTCTGTTCATCCATTCAACTTGGCCTGAGCTCTGGGGGTGATATGGTACATGGAATTTTGGAGTTATCCCCAGGCATGAATATATTTTAGATAAAACTGAATCAGTAAAGTGACTCCCTCTGTCCGAGTCAATACGTGCAGGCAGACCAAAACGAGGAATGATTTCTTTTAAAAGCACCTTGGCAACAAAGGCTGACGTGGCTCGGGCAGTAGGAAATGCTTCCGGCCACCTGGTCAGTTGATCCACTATGACCAGACAGAATTTATATTGTCCAGCCTTTGGCATTGTTATGAAATCAATTTGTAGGTGCTCAAAAGGTGTGTAAGCCAATGGACGCCCACCAAAAGCCTTGCCACGAAAAGCGTGTTGGTTATATGCTTGGCAAGTAGGGCAAGCTGCACACACTTTAGAGGCTATAGTGGTTATGCCAGGAGCTATCCATACTCTCTTAACAGAGTCCACGATGCCCTGGGTACCAAAATGACCATTTTTATGAATAGATTGGCAAATTTGGCGATAAAAGTGTCTAGGGAGCAGGGGTTTTCCTTCAGAGGACACCCATACTCCATTTATCTGTTTGGCTTTAAATTTCTGCTTCCATTTTGTTATTTCCTTCTCATCATAGGAAAGTGATAAATTTAAGTCATCAGTGGTTGTTAATGTTAAAATTAATTCAGGCCCTTCTATTGCTGCTAGCTTTGCAGCAATATCTGCCCGATTTTTTCCCTTAGAGACAGGGTCAGTGCCACCTGTATGAGCAGAGCAGTGAACTACAGCTAGGGCTTTAGGTAGCTGGAGAGCAGAAAGAACTTCATTAATAATTTTTGCATTAGCTATAGATTTTCCAGCTGAGGTTAAAAATCCTCTCTGGAGCCATAACATACCCACTGCATGACATATTCCAAATGCATATCGAGAATCCGTATAAATTGTAGCCTTTTTATCTTTGGCAATTATACATGCATGTTTTAGAGCCATGAGTTCTGCGGCTTGAGCACTTAGATTTGAGGGCAGTGAAGCTGACCATACAGTGTTAAATTCTGTAACTACAGCAGCTCCAGTGTAGCGTATGCCATCCCTCATAAATGAAGAGCCATCAGTAAATAAAACTAGATCAGGATTCTCTAAAGGAGTGTCCAGGAGATCGTCTCGAGGCTTTTCAGCCATGGACACTAGTGTTTCACAATTATGTAAAGGTTCTTCTGAAACTGGTAAATCTGAAAGTAAGGTGGCTGGGTTAAGGGTTGTACAACGTTTTAAAGTAATATTTTCATTATTTAGCAAGGTTATTTCATACCTTGTAATTCTCTGATCAGAAAATGCCTGTGTTCTATGTCTTAGCAGTAATGCTTCCACTTCATGTGGGCACATAATTGTTAATGGGCATCCCAATACTAGATCAACAGTTTTTGTCACTAACAGAGCTGTGGCAGCTACACCTCTAAGGCATGGTGGTGCACCTGCAGCTATAGGATCTAGCTGAGCTGAATAGTAAGCAATTGGACGCTGGTATGGTCCCAAAGTTTGGGTTAAAACACCTGAAGCTACTCCTCTATGCTCGTGTACATATAAAGTAAATGGTTTGTTATAATCTGGGATGCCTAGAGCAGGAGCAGACAGAATAGCTTGTTTTAAATTCGATAGAGCTAACTTGTGTTCTGGCTCTAATTTAAGTGGTTCAGGGACTGAATCTTTTGTTAATGCTATAAGGGGTTTAGTAATTTCCCCATAGCAAGGGATCCATTGTCTACAGAAACCTGTTGCTCCTAGGATTGCTCTTAAGTGTTTTTTAGTGGTAGGATTGCTCAATTTTTGAATATTTTCAATGCGCTTAGGGGATATATGTCGTGCACCAGCTGTCAAGATGAACCCCAAATATTCCACTCTGGGGAGATACCACTGCACTTTTTCTTTTGCTATCTTATGTCCTCTTTTATGTAACTCTAAAAGAAGATGTTTACTATCTTCCTGGCATGTTTCAGCATCAGGTGAAGCCAGGAGCAAGTCATCTACATATTTAATCAATTTACTATTACTTCCCGTTCTACGGTTAAGTCAAAGTCCATATATAGCCTTGCAACCTCAATCAGTCTGTCCATAAAATGGGACGGAGTTTCATCGGCACGCTGTTTAGTTTTTTCGAATTTGTCCCACATGTATCCTGTGTCAGCACAAGCTTTTATAGCTGTTAATAATGCTTGCCTGCCATCATGTAATTTTTTAATATCTGTTGGAGAGTTGTAATTCCATTTTGGATTTGTATGGGGCCAGTTAGGTGAGTCTTTACTTTTATTACGATTGGCCCGATTAATGATCCTCTCTTTCTCACCATGTGTCAGAATTGCTCCTAAAACATTTTCAACGTCCTGCCAAGTAGGGTCATAAGTATCAAATATATTTTCTAATGTTTTTAAAACTAAAACTGGTTCTTTTTCAAAACTAGGCATATTCTTTTTCAATCCAGCTAAATCATCAGGGCTGAAGGGAGTAAAGTGTCTTACAGATACCAGGTCTCCTTCAGTATTAAAAGTAGGTACTTCTCGTAAAGGAAATAGTGTTGTGCTCTCCTGAATGGCAGGGAATGTATGTCCTGCAGCAATAGCAGTAGCTCTGATTGTCTGTAGGAGGGGCTGAGGGGTGGGTTGGACAGGTTGAGGAGGTGGGAGCAGGACAGGCTGGGGATGGAGTGGTATGGGTTGGGGAGGGGGCGGGATAGGTTGAGGGAAGGGGACGGGTTGAGGAGGGGGCAGTAGGGGTTGGGGACAGGGGATGGGCTGAGGAGAGGGTGTGTCAGGAGCGCTTTCATAGGAGGAATCCTCAAAGGCAGAACTATTGAGGAATAATTCTCTCTTTTGTTGGAACTTCTTTTTAAACTGCTTCCTCCTTCTTAAATGCTTAGCATGGTTTTTTATATAAGCCAGCAGTTGCTCTTGGCCCTCTTTCATATTTCCCATTTCCTTCTCTATCTTACTAAATCTCTGTGAGTTAGTGTCCTCCAGCTTCTCTATTATATTTCCTATTTCCTTCTCTGGCAGTTTCTTTTGAGAGAAGTAAAGATAAACTATTCTGCCTACTATCAGTATTATCACACTTACTACCACACCTGCATACAGTGCATCAAACAGCCCTTGCCACGTATTTTCTGGTGTTGCTTTTCCAAAACAAATCATCATAACAGTCCATAATATGGACTGGAACCAGAGCCTTATAGTTTGAATTCTAGTATTTATTTCATCAGTAATGCTTCGAAACCCCCACATTCTTACTCACAGTAGATATCACTAGTGGGCAAGGCCTTCCTCTTACTAAGGGTTGGGCTATAGAACTAGTTGTATTGTTTTGGGTCAAGACTTCCTTTTGTTCCTGCCTGGCTGAGGACAAAGGCTATAGCCTGAGGCTGAGTACTAGAGATAAAGCTCTTTGAGGGTAGGCAGGGCTTTTTGCCTGAGGCAAAAGTTGGGAGTGTCTTTCAAAAGCTAATTTTGGTTCTGGGAGGCTCTATTCAGATTGTAAAGTCTGAAAAATTTCTTTTCTTTAAAGTTATGTGCCTTCTACTGTGGGGG
>NC_058134.1:284803853-284852105 GCF_016433145.1 Gracilinanus agilis
TCCTGTGGCACCTGGAAGCATCCCTACTCCCTCTGTCTAGCTATTAGCTAACCCTAAGACAAAGGCACCTATATCCCAGAAACATATATATATATATATTCCTTATTCTGAATGCCCCCTCAGGACTCTCTTTGATGAGTTTCCCCAGTGCGTACTGGCAATAAAGCTTTCTCCTGCTTTGATTGCATTGTCTCGTGTGTTCCTCTGGAGGCCACCCATTTTGAACCCTAACAATTTCAGACAGATTTTGTATGAGTGGTAGACCCCCTGTCTTGTAAATCTATCCTGGAATGGAATCAGCCAGGTGATTTGGCTTGAGAGAAGTCTAATATCTTTAAAAAGTCTTCTTCAAGTTGGAAGTTTGACTATAAAGGCATATGTTCAATGATTTCACCATGGATTGATAAAAGTCTGGGGAGTACTATGGACAGGTTTAACTTGTTACTCCAGGAACAAGTCCATATCATTCATCAGAATGGCTCCATCAGCAATGAATAGCTGTCATACCCCATAGGTTTGTCAACGTGGAATCTAGCAACCCCAAACTTGTGGCCTAGTGAGATCTTATGAACCCCAAATTTTAGGAATAGATTTTAGGTTGGAGACCCCCAAAGCTTGTGCTTGTTCCCTGTTTCCTGTTCCCATGAGAATCCTCCCTGAAGGAAATCTCAGACTAGCAGTTGCAGACTGAATAATGAACCCTAGGGTAAATGCTAAATACTCTTTTGTTTTAGGTAGTCATCCCCATTGTATCAAAGACCCTTTCCCAGGAAGGCACACCTGGGCAGGAACCATCCTTTAGTATCCATTGTAAGCATCCCCTTCCCTTACATCCTAGCCTCTGGCTATGATTCCTTTCCCAAGCTTGATTCTATCCTGTCAGTATGATAATATCAATCCTCTTTCCTAGCCCCTGGATCTTCAGAAATGGTATATAAATTCCCCAATTTCTTTTGTTCCTCAGAGTCCTTATCTAGTGTGGTGGCACTCCCAGGGGGGTCAGGGAGCAGAGCAAGCAGTGTTCAATTCTCTGACTCTGCACCCACCTCTGATTGGAGGCCTAATCAACCCCTTTTTCTTAATTAAAGAGTGGCTTTTATGACTATGTAATAGTTCCATGTTTTTTCAAAGTTAGCAGGTCTTTGGCCCTTTAGGGCATCTTAGAAACACTTTGGTTTGTTACTCTCAGTGTAAAACTGAATTTCATCCACCTCCTTACTGAGCCAAGAATCCTGCTTCTTTCTAAGCTTTATCTATGTGTGGAGTAAAATCAATAGTGTATTAATCACAAATATACTTACATTAGGATTAATAGTAATAATTATAATTTCAGATCAATAATCTCTGTAACTTTCCAAAGACTAGTTAAAGTTAAGGCCCTTCACAGAAGAGAGAGAAAAGAAGCCTATCCCACCTCCATTCCCCCATCCTACTACTGGCTGAAGATTAACCAGGGACTAATTCTCTCCCTGAAGTAAATAGAGGAAACCCTTACCCCATCCAATCCCCTATTGATTGTCTTCTTTTAAATGCAGCTAAAAGGAAAGTCCCAAACTGACCTCTGACTAAACAGTAAACCTTAAAGTACTTAATGATCCTAGTTTAGGTGGGACTAATAGACATAATCAAATCTTAAGTACCCTTTTTATCTTAGAAGTGACTCCCATTGTATCAGAGACCTCTCCCAGAGAGCCCAGCCCCAGACTGGAACCATTCTTTTGTATCCATTGCACTTTAGGACACTCCATAATACCCCAGTCTATGGCAATAGCCTCTTTTCCAAGGCTGCTTATTACCAGTCAGTGTATATGTTTTCTGTCCTTAATGCCCCCAAAAGGTATAGAAAACACCTGTGTTCTATTATTCTTTGGAAAATCATTTTTGGCAGTGGATTTTCCCAGAGACACTGCAACCAGAGTGCCATAGCTTTGGCTCTGTGTGGTATTAAGTGCGAATTCTGTGTGGCAGCCAAAAAATCAAGCACTGTCTCTTATCCTGATTAAATATTTGGTCTTTCTTTAGTGGTTCTATGTTTTTCCAAGTTGACAAGTCTGACTCCAAAAATTGTTGCAGAGTATTGCTTATTATGGCCTTGTACATTCTTGAATCCTGACAAAACTGAAAGTGTTAATTTGAGAAACACAGTCATGACTCAAAGAGAGCTGGAAACCATAAGGGAGTGTATCAGATAAAAGACAATGTGTCATATCCAGGTGGTGATGATTCAAGTCAACCATTGTATAGATTTCCTATAAATTAAGGATTTTTCTGGTAAGACTTTGGAAATTTCTATGGTTCCTGTAATAGGGAAAGGAGATCTGAAGTTTTGGTAGGTATCATACATCTAATAGTAACATATTGCAACACAACATAGCAAAGTAACAACATATCAAATCAGATACATAAAAACATAAACATGTTAGGATACATTTTATTCCTTATGCAATGAAACAATGTACAAATACGAACAAAATTAGAATTAGCTATAGGATAACTAAGTACTGTTAACTTAGAAAAAACACAGAACTATTAAATAGTTATAAAATCCACTCTTTAATCAAGGGAAAGAGGGAACAGGGCTGATTAGGCCTCCAAACAGAGCTGGGCCTTATGCAGAGAGTACTCTGCTTGCTCTGTTTCCTGACCCCCTGGGAATGCCACCACACTAGATAAGGACTCTGAGGAACAAAAGAAGTTGGGGAATTTATATACCATTTGGGAAGATCGAGGGGCTGGGAAAGAGGATTGACATTATCATACTGACAGGATACACTCAAGCTTGGGAAAGGAATCATAGCCAGAGGTTAGGGGGTAAGGGAAGGGGCTGCTTACAATGGATACTAAAGGATGGTTCCTGCCCAGGTGTGCCTTCCTGGGAAAGGGTCTTTGATACAAATGGGGAAGATTGCCTATGACAAAAGGGCATTTAGCATTTACCCTAGGGTCCATTATTCAGTCTGCAACTGCAAGTCTGGGATTCCCTTCAGGTTGGATTCTCATGGGAACAGGAAACAGGGAACAAGCACAAGCGGGGCCTCCAACCTACAATCTATTCCTAAAACTTGGGGTTCATCAGATCTCACTAGGCCACAAGGTTGTGGTCTCTCGATTCCACATTGACAGTACTAACAATGGAACTTAGTTACTAAGGAAATTTAGCTATTTAGTTAGTATTTAGTTAGATTAATATACTAATAACATAGGGATACTTTAGAATAGTTTAGTGAGATAGGGAATAGTATTAGATTAGATTAGAAGATAAAATAAGATAAGTACTAATGTATATTACAGTGCAAATACAACAAACATAACAAAATGCATTGCATGAAGAACATATAACTTACTACAGATCATGTATTACAAAATAATGTAAATAGAAGTGTAAATAAGTGTAGTACATGTATATTGTAAATCATATTATAGTGTAAGTATTGTATATATGAAAAGGGTGTATATATGTATATTTGATACGTATATATTACATATACATATATTTGTATATGTATAGCCTACATGTGTATAATATGTGTATATGTTGTATGTATGTATCAAAAGTATAGGTGTAAATTCTGTGAATAATTTGATATCAATTGAATTGCAAATATTTAAATGTTATTTGCCTAAGTGAGTTTGATGTTTTTTGAAATTTTGATGTAAAAACGTATAAAATATTGTGTTAAATATGTATTTTCCAAACTTGTTTGCATTTATTAGTTAGTAAAACGTTTCTATATTAGTATAGGAGTTGTGTTTGATGGTTTTTGCTTGAATTTTGTGTTGATATTTTGAATTTGTTGTTACTTTTGTTAATTTTGTTGAAAATTTTGTTTTGTTACTTGTTATTCTGTACTTTGAACTATGTAATCATTCAATGTATTTTTCCCTTTACCATTCCATGTTAAAATCCCTAGAGTAGGGTAGAGTAAGAGATAGACAGGATAAGATAAAGTTAGTGTAGTTTGTTATTTTGGGTTAGAATTTTAGTTTAGTCCATAGTGCACAAATACTAAAATATTGTGTGAAATACTATTTTGGCTTTGTGCAAAGGAGGGAACTGTAATAGGGAAATAGGCTTTAAGGATAGGAAAAGTAAATTTAGCCAGCCAGGCTGGCAGGAGTTAAAAATTCCAACCTGGAACACAGCAAGACTGAACACAGAAGACTCTCTCTTTAATGGCAGTTAGGTTTTGAAGGAGTTAGTAAAGTCATAGTCACTGACCAGAGAGCCTGTGGATTTTGGGGTATCTCTGTGCCTTGAGCAACATCTGAAAGAGCAACATATCAACTAGCAAGGTCTAGAAGAGAAGATTGAGAATAGTTGTCTTGTTTGGTGGACAAGCAAGATACATCTTTCTCCCTGACTTCTCTGTGGATTTACTTGGCTGTTACCTGTGTTCTTGGATTAGTTGACAAATCTGAGCAACAGATCAAGAACATCTGCGTGAGAACCCATTCTTCCCTTGTGTCCTGGCAACCTGCCATAGTGTTAGTGAAGGGATTACCCAGACTTCTAACCCTGAATTTATCCCAAAGGTGTTCAGTGTAGTTTGTCCCACTCCCTCAACTCCTTTCCTTAATTTATAACATTAAACTATTTTACCTACTTCATGTTGCCTTCCTCTATCCCTAAGGAAAGAGCCCACAGTTAGTTATCTTCCTAAATCTGAGTTTTCCTGGTTAAGCTAGTGACCAGTATAACTGTTAACTGCCATTTTAACAACCAGTGTGTTTCACCTAATTCTACATCCCTTGTGCAGGTCCCCAGGTAACCTGTGTCACTCCTGTCACATGTGTGGGTTTGTGGGTGTGCCCTAGATGTGAATATTACCCTGTCTTGGCAGTTTACTTATTTCATTACTCTTAGCAGTGTTCCTACCATCTGTTCTTTCAACAATAAAGGCTGCATCTTTTCAGAATCTGGCAAAGTCTCTTGTGTGCTCATTAGAGTGATTTTTGGGATTGCTATCTCCCCAAAATCCACTCTGTACAATTTGTACTTTACTTTTTATGGAATTAAATGCTGCCTTCTTAGAAATGGACAAGATATCCTGCTACTCTAAACCCTGTGGAGTTTTCCTTGTTCATTTAGTAACTCCTGAATTTCCTTACCATTTTTATCAAACCAATCCTGATATTTGTGAATAGTCAGGCCCAGGTGACTAGATGCAGTGTAGTATACCAGATCTCTGAAAGATCTCCATGATATTTAGATAATAGAGAGGCTTACATGTAGCTACATATTAGTCATAAGATATAGCAATCTACAGGAAAAAAATTCTGTTGCACCCAGAAGGATGACAAGGTGATTTAATCATTCTAGATATATACAGAAGGGTGATCTAATCATTCTAGGCATATAATTGTATCTTCTTTACATACTGAAGAGGAAATTGGGTATATAGACAGTGGTGAATGAGAATTCTAAGAAGGAGAAATTGTGGAAGAAGTAATATATGGGAGTTTTAAAGTGAGGAAAAGATAATGGATGGGATGACTGAGTTGAAGTAGTTATGGGAGTCAGAGGGAAAGAGAGATTACATTATGTTTGAGAATCTGTACAAAATGTACAGAAAAAGGGAGCGTGAGTCTATATATGAGTAAGGCTGAGAGTATATTTGTGTAGAGAATTCAGCTAATCCATATGTGAGAAAGAATCACTGAAAGAATATAAGAAAGAGAGCTTTTATAACCCAGATATGAGGAAACAAGACTTATCCAGGAGTCCCTAGAGGAGAGTATTTATGCCTTCTATTGTAGAAAAATGAAGAAAATGAATGGTAGGATTTATGTGGAGGTTAGCCTTTACATCTCCAACTTTAAGACTCGTCTGGGCTTTACTTATAACAAAGAAATAATTAGAAGGTTCAGAATATCATGGAAAATTAACTAATAGGGATTCTTTCCCAATATGGCCTCACCTGGGAAATCCTCAATACCTTTCCCCCTGAGTTCAGACTGGGAATTGTTTAGATAATGTGGGAAGGAGAAATAAGATTCTAAATTCTATCACTTATCCTTAATCTTGAACACTGCAAATTTGTATCTAATGCTATTATTGCATCTTCCTGTTTCTCTGGGGGAACAACACCATCAGCACTTGTTTAAAGAGTCTTGCCAAGGTTAATTACATTGGAAATTCATTAGTGACTTTTGAACTCATATTCTCAAGGGTTTTTTTGTTTATGCACTCAGTTCGTCCCAAAGCACCTGGACCAGATAGAACAGACACAACAAATATCCTCTGTTCTTAGTGTATAGTATACAGGGGAAATTCATCTCCCTCTCAGACAAATGAGATCTTATCTGGCCCTAAAAGAAGCAATTACTGAAGTCTCCTTTCAATAAAATGGTCCAGTCTTCTTTTCTGCTACAAAGAACAAATGGAAATATTTCTTATTTCTAATTTGGGACATTTTAGAAGTGGTAAGAGTGAAGAAAATTAGAAAATTAGTGCAATAATTTTGTATGTTCTAGGAGACAGGAACTTCCTTATCCATCCTGTTTATGAATATTAGGTGGTTGGGTGCATGAGAGATAGTGGGATCAGAAAGATACGTACACTTTTCTCCTTACAGGGTGATACTCAGCTTTATCTCATATCAACATTATCCATGATTGCACTTGACATTGAGATATAAATCTGGTCATAAAAGTAAGTATAAGAATAGTTTATCATGCCAGCACTTGCTCCTTTTTGTAGCTGTGGAGATGGAATGGGTATGGCTATTTTTTCCAATATGGGGGTATCAATCAATTAAAAGAAATTCAATAAGAACTATGTTCATTCCAAAAAGAAATCCAGAAAAAGCCACTGATTAGAGTGGCAGCATTAAATAATATAAATTTCCTAAGCTCCCAGAGCTTTCTTCATTATTTATAGATTGAACATTTCTTGAACTTACATTCTTCTAATTATTTTCATTGAATGAAAATGTTTCCTCACTCAAAATGAAGACAACATTGTTAGTGTTGATACTTTAGATAACTATTGATAAAGCCAGGACAACTGCCAGAGCAAACTAAAATAAATAAAAGAGCTCTGTTTTTCATTGACACATTCAAGATGACCACACTTAATTTAATGACCTGTGACAGAATTTTATCTTAAGTCAATGTCATTCTTTTTTTTTGTTTGTTTGTTTTCAGAGGCATTGTTGGGGATAACGTAATTAATTTGATATTTCTTCAGGCTTCTATATTTACTTGAGGAGCAGTGCAAGTCTCTCTTATAATTTAAACCAGTGTAAAAGAATGTAAATAGTGAAGAGATACTTTCCCTCTGGCATCTAATTGTGACCAGAGCTCTGAAGAAAATATATCTTGTTGGGGTAAGAAGGAAGGGTGATGTTGATAGGAGTGAGGAAGAGAGAATGCTGGGTTTTACCATGAAATGTCCAGAGAATTATAGAAACAATTCAGCTTTACCAGCCTTATGAAAAGAGAAGTGGATGAGATGGCACAATGGACACAGTTCCAAGGGACTGGTGTTTCAGAAATAATAGAAAGACAATATCAAAGACAATGCTTTTCTAGGCCACAATTTTGGTCACTTGATATATAATAATTCTTGATATATAATAATTCTTGAAATAGCTGAAGAGGATAAATGATTCCTGCAAAAATAGAGTATCCAGTCATTTAAGGTCATTTATGGCTCCCTCCCTATAATTTTATCTACAACACCAGATGGTAATTGTGCACATGTAATCTTAGCTTTAATATAGAATCTCCATTTTGAAAGACTTAGGGAAAATTCTCTTTAAGGGTTTTTGCGGGAAAACTTTTATAAACTAACAAGAAACACCCTTTCCCTAAACTAATTAAGTTCTCTTGAGGAAGCTTATTCAAATACACTGGTTAGGAAAATTGCATGTGTGTGGAAAACATAAATAATATTCATTAGTGATTAATATGAAACATTTGTGAACAGATCAGCCCCAAATCAAATTTGATTTCTAGTCTTTTAACTTTTGAATCACATGAATAGACTGAATAAACAGAGGTGTGACACATAACAATGGCTTCATCAGCAAAAGATGGTGCTATTTTCTGTTACAATTACATCTATAATGGAGCAAATCATCTGTGACTGTCTGAAATAAAGCAAGAGAAAAAAATATACAAGGGGCCTACAGGAACCTCTTCACTATATACAAATTACCACTTCTAAGCAGAGAAAGAAAGAATTCTGGGTTTTACTATTTAAACAAACACACTCTCTAGGATGAGATTATGAGGTCATTGAGAGCAAGAACTTTGAGAGCAAGAACTTTTACCTTTCATCACTAATATATGACTGTGTGAAGTTGCTTATTGATTGACCCTACTTACTTTATACCACTAAAGGCGCAAAGATTTACTTTTTTCTCAGTAGCTTTTCTGGTGTCAGAATACTACCTTTATAATTTTAGCTAGAAGTTATTACAGATACTACTATTTTCAAATATAGAGACAGCAGCTAAAAGATTGACATTAACTGATATTCCCTTTGTGTAGAAAGTTCATCTTCAGAGAGTGACTAAAAGTTTTTATAGTGTAGTTATAGAACCATTACCTTCATATCCTTACACCCCAACCTATTCCTAAATAATAATTATTCTCTTTTTAAAAAATACCCTATACTTTAAAAGGTTCCATTACCATCTATTCACAACTTATTGTGAATTAATTTATTGAATCTTCTACAACCTGACCTGCTCACTGCAAAAAGTCACATTTGTATTATTGGTATCTAAGTTTGTATTTTTTATGAATTATAAAAGAAAGAACATAGTGCCAAAAATGTAGTGGAGGGCCTGTGTGGCCATGAGAAAATATGAAGAGAAAAATTGGGGGATGGAGAGAACCCCTCTAAAAGGAATCTGGAAAAGTTACAAAAGCAACTTTTATTTTACATGCTTTTTTATTTTTCTTAGGATTTCTACTGTTGTCCAGTTTAGGTCCAATTTTTCTGCCTGTTCTTTGGAATATTTCACAGAGAATGATACAAGAAGATATTCAGAAAGAATGGAAGAATGTAACTAATGAGTTAAGGTAATGGGAAAGGGGTTGTTTCCAATTAAAAGCAGAAGTATGGAAAATAGAAAGCAGAAGTGAGCCAAACAAAGTATAATGTTAAGAGGTGTTATATTGTTTGGGAGAAGGTGAAGGCATTCCATAGTTGTACAAGTTATGAGTGATTTTTCTCCCAATGCCAGTACAAATTTCAAAGAGGGTGGCTCCCCTGAGGGATTTATGAAGCATTTTAATATAATTGGGAGTCTTATTGAGGTTTACTTAGAACAGAGAGAATGGACATATGACTGTGTGAGCCCTCATGTAAGGTGGGGTCAGAAGACTGGGAGCACTCCCTCACTGGTGGTGGAGGCCTCCTCTCAAATAATGTAATTTTTCTATTGTCATATTTGCTTTCTTTAAATATCATCTGGCATTATACCAAAAATATGCTCTCTAATTCTTTCCCTCCCAGCCCAAACCCTCATATCTGCTGGATAAGGTTATCATGGTCTCCTTGACCTTGGGACTGTTTCATTCCCTAATTCCCCAAACAGTTGACTAAATTTATGGAGGAAGGATTGTCTCTTCCCTTCAGAGTAGTACCACGCTGAGTGGGACATAGCCCAATATATTTCTACCTCTCACTGTGGTCTTTGGGGATTGTCTTCTTGTGAGGGTGATTATTAAATGCTTGCTAGAATTCAATGTCTTGCTGAAAAAAGATGTTGAGCAATAGTGACCAGAATAAGTGGGATATATGAATGCTGTGAATCTAGGTTGTATATAGAGTATCAATAAGCCCTGAATTTTTTTATGAGTTAAATATAAGTGACTTCTCCTCTGTATTCCACTTAGCTACTTTCTTTAAAGTAAGAATCTTTAACAATTTGTTCCATGGATCCCTTTGGGAGTCTGATGAAGACTGCTCTTTCTTTTTCACAATAATATTTGTTCATGTTTAAAATAAAATATAGAGGTTTGCAAAGAAAATCAGTTATAATAAAATAAAGTACAGTTTTCAATCCCATCCAAGTACTTGAAGCCTTTGAAATCTATCCACAGAACCTTTGGGAATCTGTGGATCTCACATTAAGAACTTAAAGGATTTTGGCATATAAAGAGACTCTTTACTGAGGCTGGTGAACATTAGTGCTCTCCAATAGAACTTTAAATTCAAAGTTTAGGAGTGCTCTGGTTCTCAGTGATGATTCCTACAGAACATTGTCAGCATTTCCTTGGTTGAGAAACCTGATGTGTTGTGTTTGAAGCCCTGTTTAATACAGAAGGGGAGTGATCATTCTCAGGGAAAAACCATTGGTAGTGTAAAGTGTTTGTGGCTTGGTTCTATATAAACATGGATTTGTTAATAGAGAGAAGGAATCAGAGAGGATGTGTGCCTAAAAGAATGGATTGGACTTTGAGAGGTTAATAAATTCATGAAAATTTCCCAAGTACATATAGTATACCAATATGTGATAGCACCATTTTCCCAAAAGATAAGTCAAGTAGATGAATAGAGTTCTCAACAGAAGAATTGAAAACCATCAACAACCATGCAGGATAAACTACTGGTCATCTCTAATAATTAAAAAAGTGTAAATTAGTAGAATGTTGAAATTTTATCTTACACCCTTCACATTGAACAAGGTAAAAACAAGATCAATTAGCCATATTTAAAGACTATGGAAAGAAACTTTGCTGGAGATAAGAACTGGCCTAAATATTCTGGGAAATTTTAAGAACACTTTGAGGAAATTAACCAGACAATTTGAGATCTTTCAACTATTAATCTGAGCACATGCCACAAAGAAGACAAAGGCTGAAAGACCACATATATGCAAAAATAGTCTTAGTGGTATGTTTTCAGTAGGAACAAATAGGACCAAAATAAATGCCCAACACTTGAATAATTGCTGAAAAAAATGAGGTATGGAATACTATAGTTCCATAAAGAATCCAGTAATATTAGGAATTCAGAAAAATATGGGAAGATCCAGAATAATTGATGCAGAGAGAAGTAGAACTAATGAAACAGCTGAACAATATACAACATAGTGACAATGGTACAATTGAAACCCACACTAAAATACAGCCAAGTTCTAATGAATTTTGATGCCCACTTTAACCAATGGAGGACACATAAACCATGAACTTCCTTTTTGTTAGTATAGTGGTCAAGGATTGTTGATGTAGTAGCAGTTTGTTGTTTTGTTGCTGAGCCTTTTTTTATGGTTACATTCAGCTCTTTGTGACCCCTTTTGGGGTTTTCTTGACAAAGAAACTGTCAAGGTTTGTCATTTCCTTCTCCAGCTTATTTTCTTCATCCACCACAGATAAAGAACTGAAGCAAACATAATTGTAAATGCCCGGGGTCGCAGAGCTGTTAAGTGTCTGAGCCTAGATTTGAATTCAAGGATATGAGTGAAATTCCAGTTTCAGCACATCATTAGATTTAGTTTTTCTTGTCATTTTTTCTAAATCTCAAAGGAATTCAATGCAAGTATATATATGTATATATATACACATACATATATATGTATATATGGAAATGACAGATGAAAACATATCAAACCTTTTAAAAAATACATGTGTGTTCCAAAGGAATGCAGTATGGCATCTATTTGGAAATAAAATACTTTATACAAACCTTATATTCAGTAGCTGTTGCACAGGTCAAAAGCACCAACCTCAACATAGTTTTGACATGACTTCTTATCCATCAGGAAAAAATATATATAGCTTAAGAGTAACTTCTGCATTTTTCCATCCACAGGTCCATGAAAATACAGAGATCAGGAATGAGAAACCATACAGTGATTACATTATTCATCCTACGGGGACTGACAGATGATCCACAGCTGCAGATTTTGCTCTTTATCTTTCTGTTCCTGACCTATATGCTGAGTGTAACTGGGAATGTGACCATCATCACTCTCACTTTGGTGGATTCCCATCTTCAAACTCCCATGTATTTTTTTCTTCGAAACTTTTCCTTCTTAGAATTGTCATTCACAACTGTCTGTATTCCCAGATTCTTATACAACATGTCAACTGGGGACTATACTGTGACCTATAATGAATGTGCCGCTCAATTATTTTTTGGTATCCTTCTTGGAGCTGCAGAATTTTTCCTCCTGGCTGCCATGTCTTATGACCGCTATGTAGCCATCTGCAAACCCTTACATTATACTACTATCATGAACAACCGTGTCTGTAACCGGCTGCTTGTGGGATGTTGGCTGGCTGGGTTGATGATTATTCTTCCACCACTTAGTCTGGGTCTTCAGTTGGAATTCTGTGACTCTAACATCATTAACCACTTTGTTTGTGATGCATCACCATTGCTGGAGATCACATGCTCTGATACAGAGTTCATAGAAAGAATGGTTTTAGTCTTTGCTGTGTTGACATTAATCATCACCTTAATTTTGGTGGTTTTGTCCTATGCCTTCATCATCAGAACTATTCTGAGATTCCCCTCTGCTCAGCAAAGGAAAAAAGCATTTTCTACCTGTTCCTCCCATATGATTGTTGTCTCCATGACTTATGGAACCTGTATATTCATCTATATGAAACCATCTGCAAAGGAAGGGGTGGCTTTAAATAAGGTGGTATCAGTTCTTGCAACCTCTGTGGCCCCAGTGATGAATCCCTTCATTTACACCCTGAGAAATAAGCAAGTGATACAAGCATTTAGGGACTCATTCAAAAGGTTCATGCTGATCTCAAAGCTATAAGAAACAAGTGCAATCTAGATGCCAAATGACTTTTAACTAAGGCATCATTGTAAAAGAATATCAAATGATGCCTTCCTTTTTCAGTTCTATCTAAATCTTCATGATCCATTTTTGGGGGGGTTTGTTTTTTTTGCTTTTTTGGCAGAGATCCTAGAGTGATTTGTCATTTTAGTCATTTGTTATTGGAGTCATTTTACATGTAAAGAAAGTGAGGCAAAAAAAGCTAAGTTACTCACTCAGTGACATACAACTAGTTAATATCTGAGTCCAGTTTTGAATTGAGGAAGAAGAGTATTTCTGATTTCTGGCCCAGCACTCAATCCACTGTGCCACTATCTGAGTTTACACACAGACTATTCATAGCAGAATTACCTCACAATGACTTTTTTCTCCTAGAGAGAAATTGCCAATTATCAAGGCTTTTTTTCCATCACACTAATTTTTAATAGAATCTGCTTTTCTTTCAGCCACCTTACTACTATTATCTTAAAATATCCTACTATCCTATTTATTAATCATATAGTGTGTACAAAGTTCTTGCAACAGAATCTCCTCATTTCTCTGTAATTGTTCTCCTAATTCTTGTTATAATACATAAAAATTCTGAGTGGGTAAAAACAGAAATTTTCATTCTTTTTCCTTTATCTTTCAATTCTTTTAATTATTTCAATTTCTTTTTTAATTGATGAGACAGACCTTATTTCATCCTCCAGAAAATTTGCTGAAGAGGTAAAAGGTTCCCAGGAGACAATAAACGTATAAAACATTTAGATTGTCCATTTCTCCCTTCAGAAGGTCTTTGAATTTGATATTTCATTTGATTTCCAACTTTCCACAGGATCCTACACAGTACTTCCCAGCCTCATAGTTTTACCTTCTGCTTTGGATTCTTTTCCTCATTCCCAACCCTTAAGAGGCTAATATCTTTTGGAGTTGCTGACCAAGATTTTTTTCCCCCTCATACCTTCAATGTCACTATATCTCAGCATTTTTGCTAATCAAGTAAAATACTACCCAGTGACTTTGCAGGTTGATCCTCAAGCCCCAAGAAGCATGTTGAATCAGGAAATCACCTGTTTTCTATAGATTATCTAATTCCTGCATTCTCATATTTGGGAACACACAAATTTGACATCATCTATAAAGCATCTCTCAAAGCTGGTCCTGCTCAAGTAATCTCCTTCCAGTGGTTCAAAGGACAGACTGAGATTGTTTGTGCTGGTAATTTATTGCCAAATTTTATTGGCAAAATTTGGGGTTCATGACCACTGTCCACACACTATTCTCTCAAACCAAGTGAGCTCACATCTGTCTGTCTTTGCCTTGCCCATCTACGTGTCCTAGATGTTGCCATCAGCTGTGCTCCTATCTTCTCAATCACATTGATTTCTTCCTCCAACATCCTTGTTTCTGGCTCCTGGTGGGGAGACACTATACACCCATATACATTTCTATGCACTTACTTACAGTTTCTTCAGAGTAGAAGAAAATTAAAATATAGTGTAACAATAAGAACTGCTGCTGGGCCCAGGAAGTCTGGGATACTCATTCTTTTCCTTTTCCCTTTGGAGCCACTTTTAGCTTAGCAGCCAAGGACATGTACCCAGGATCAATCATAGGGTAAGTCTATCCTTCAAAGAGAAGGATTAGGCTTTTTTTTCTCATATTCTCTAGCTCTTTAATATTCCAATCCAGATTTCAAAAGAAAATAACTTAAAGCTTAGTCTAGGTTCATGTCTAGAGTCTTCCAAAGTTGTTCAGATGAAAGATACTCAGCATTTAATGTATAACAGATATAGGAGAGCTATTTATCTACTCTGCACTAAAAATGCTTAATACTGAAGATATATAAATATTCATTAGCAATTTTTTTTAAAATAAAGAAGCAATTTAAAACTAATATATTACACTTCCATGAGTCATATAATTAAAACTTTAAAATGAGAATCATTTTGTATAATGACTGAATAGGAATTTCAAATATTCCTAGAGTGTAAACTGTCCAAAAATTCTCTTCTAGTTCATTTCTTTTGTTATGTTATGTCAGGTTTTGGTTTCGTCCTACTGTCTATAATCAGAAGAAGCTAGGTGGTGGATAGAACAGTAGATGTGGGGTCAGGAAGAACTAAGTTAAAATCCGTTGACTCTTGCCTATTGTGTGACTTTGGGCAAGTCACTTAAGTCACATTTGCTTCAGTTTCCCACACTGTTAAATGGTGATTAAAATAGCCCTTACCTCACTGGATTGTTAAAAGAATCAAGTAATATTTGTAGAGCACTGAGCACAGTTTTGATTTCATATTAGCCACCACAAGATGCTTATAACCTTTCGTTTTTCCTTTTCCTTTTTAAATAAAGCCTGAAATAATATGCAAAAGGAGGAAGTGGTCAATAATGTCAAAACATTGGATAGAGATAAAGAAGAATGAGGACTAAGAATTGACCTTTGATTTAGGAATTAAAGGATCATGGTAACTCTGGAGAGAGCAGTTTAAACTGGATTATAAGGCTGGAAGTCAGATTGAAAGGAGTTTTAAGACAATAAGAAGAGGGCATAGGAAAGAAAGCACCAAAAGTAGCTGGCTTTTCAAAGGAAATAAGCTGAGGAAGGAAGGAGAGACATAGGATGATAACTACTAGGCATAATAGATCTAGTGAGAATTTGTTTAAGTTGAGGGATACTTGTGTGTATTGGCAGACCACAATGGCAATGTATAAGGAAAGCCTGAAGATTAGAAAGTATGGATAATAGCAGTAACAATGTTCTTGAGAAGATAGGACAGGATACAACTGTGACCATTAAAAATCCTGAGAGATTAGTTTCAGATAAAAAATCAATTTATTGATGAGGCTATCAATACCAATAAATCAATCAGTCAATGATCTCTCTTGATTATCAAAGACAAAGACATTCATGACCTTGAATCATCAGATACAATTTCATTATTCAACCCTTCCCAAGAAATTACTAGTTGGTGGAAACCTACTCAAGAGGTGTAGACAACTTTTCAGTCCCTCTGTAATTCCTTCATGATGATCTAAAATTACATGTCCAACCCTAGGATTCCATTGTCTAGATCAGTGATTCCCAAAGTGGGCTCCACCACCCCCTGGTAGGTGCTGCAGCCATCATAGGGGGTCCTTGATGGCCACAGGTGCATTTGGGGGTAAGGGGCAGTGATAGTATGTGACATGGAGGACCCAAGAATTCGCTCCAGACATATTTGGCTAAACCTAGTTTTGTATGCCTAGGCAAGATGAGGTTCACAAGTTCAATCTCCATTATCTAGATTATAGAAACTGCTTTGAGGTAGGGAATATAAGAGTATTCCTTGAATTGCCAAGAACAAAAAAATGAGGAAAGAGGCTTGAAAAAAATACCAACTCCTATTTAAGGGAGTATTGTTTAGAAATAAAAATTATAAAGCATTAGGAATAAATCTTCTCAGAATCCACATTTAATCTGAATTAAAGAAAATTACTAACGTAGTCACAACCAGAATCTTTTATCTAAGCAGAAGGATTGTAGTCTGGAGTTGCCACTCAGTATTGGGATGCAGGAGAGCCCATGAGAGACAGGGGGTCATAGGGTTTAAGTACATTTCAGCATAAAGAGAATCTCATGAAAGTCATAACCTTTAGAAATTGTTATATAATTTGACTACATAACAACTGAAAATTCATAAAGAAAGTGAAGGAGGCTCAGAAGGGTTAAGTTGCTCTATAGAATAGCCAGAGGTTGGAGAGTGTATGTAACATCTGGTCAGAACAGGGGGTGTCAGGTTCAACCAGTTTCTCTCTTTTAAAAAATGGTTTTGACTGTTGTATTTTTAAAAGGTTTTATGATTTTCAGGCAAGGTAAGCAACTCACAGTCAGCTGCATTTGACAAAAGGTACATGTAAAAGTATTTTTTTATTTTGCAAAGAAAATCACCGCCTCATTATTAAAGACTTTATTGAAGGAGCAATAGTGGGGAATAATGTTAGAAATATTTGAGAGGAGGAGAGGAGAAGAATGAGCTCTTGACAAATGGTCTCACTTTTCTTAATGAAGTATGATGTAAGGTCCTCAGCAGAACATTAGAAAAAGTTGGGGTTGTTAAGGGAATAGAATGCTGTTGCAGACTTGAAAACAGAAGAAAAAGCATAGGACAAAAATTGTGGCGAATAGGATGGGAAATCAAGTAGAGGAAAATTTTAGTTTTGATTTGTAGTAAGGACCCTACTTAAGACTGGCTAGATAAATTTATAGTGGAGAAGTTTCATGATTTTCATTTCAAATGTGAGTAGAAGAGGAAGTAGATTGTAGGTATAATCTGGGGTTGGGGCTTGGCAAATTCAGGGAGTAAGAGATTAAAGAGTAATAGATTGGTTTTCAGTTGAATTGATTCACCATGTATTTGACTTCGGAAAAATAGAAGAATGTAGCCAGACAAGGAGTGAGTGATGGAAGGACTAATTGGAGATCACAGTGGGCATGTAGCATATTGTGTAAATGGAATTAGTTCTAGCCCATTCATAGTCAAAACTCTACTTACCATAGGCATCTAGATTATGTCATCCCCACCTCCCTTAGTGGAGAGGGGAAATGAGTTACCCACATGTGACAATAAGTAATAAATCAAGAACAAGGGAGTGCCCTTTGGGCAGTCCAAATCAGTGTAGAGGCTGCCATTTATCCACTTGAATTAGAGGCGGGCCCACAGGAAATGAGGAGAGACACTATCTCTTCAAGTATGTTGGTTACTTCCTGTTGGGGCAGTTTCCCCTTTGAACTTGGTGCTGAAGGTTCTCAGCTGAGACCTCAGACTGCTTCCACTCTGATTTGTCACGTGGGTAAGTTAGGCTGACTTCCTGGGCCTACCTTGGTGTTTTCCGAACTCTACCTTAAGTAGGCTTTTACCTCTCTGATTGCTAAGGTCTTGTGGCATATAATTTAGTTTGATTAGCCTTTTAACCCTCTCTCTCCGTCCAGGCCTCTTTGGCCTGGACTAGCCTCTTCCTCTCTCTATTTCCCTACCTTCTACCTTCCTAATTGTAATTAACTACCTTAAACCCGATCCTGACTTGGGTCTATTTAATTATGGAATCAATCTGAATTATTGATTCCTGGCGGCCATACTTTAAATATATGTACCTATAAAATACCTAAAATTTCCCTCTTACAATATATTTAGGTGGAATGAGTTATAAAGAAAGATGGAAATATTAAAAGATCATAAGGAAATAATGTTAATTCAGTTATTACAAATAGAAGTGTAACACTTTTGAGTGATAGCGAAAAAAAAGGGTATGATCATCCTGTATGTAGCAGAGATGTAGTGGAAGAGAATGTTGTAGGAGCTGAGTAGATCAGAATACTAGGAAGTTATGGTAATTAATTCTCTCTGTTTCATGTCTCTGTGTCTGTCTCTCTGTCTGTCTGTCTGTCTATCTGTCTCTCCTTTCTTTCTGGTTCTTTTTTGGCTTTGGATCTCCTTTTTATCAGGCACCACTACACTATTTGGAAGCCCTTATTGCTGCTCCTTATTAAGAATCAAATATTTGTTCTAGATAACAAAATGGCAGTATCTTTATACCCTATTTTTCCTGTAAATCAGTTGTAATTCTGATTATCTTTACAATTCTGAGTGTATTATTTGCTTTGGCTATGAATTCTTTTTGTTTATGAACATTATTGTGCAATATAAGAGTGAAATCCCCATTCTGAGGAAACTTCTCTACTCCTTTGTCCACAAACACACACACAAACGCTCCTCAATTTCTGTCTTTGATATTTTCTCAAAGAAATTCCCTTCCTTTTTTTCATTAAGATGCTTTAACTGAAAGTGAAACAAAAGTCTGTTAAATCGTCTTTAAAAGTGGACAAACAGTTTATTGCGATTGTTGAATGCCATTAGATTTATATAATTCTTCACATTTTGATGTTTTAAATCTCAGCCTTCTGGATGAGTATAATGATAATTGTATTACTGTTTTTTATGTTGTCTTTAAAATGTATCATTTTTTATTTTTAAAATATTTTTCTATGTTTACATATTTTGTTTTCTTTTCCTCCATTCTTCCCTCTCCCTCCTGGATCCAATAAGCACTTCCATTAAGTAATTCAAATGTTATCACTTATACCTATTTCCATATTATTCATTTTTGCAATAAAGCAGTTTTAAAGGAGAAGACTTGAGCATTTAATTTGGGCAGAGGAAATGAATAGCTGTTCTGTACCTGATCTACATTGTATGAAAGAACCTTCCTAATTTCCTTTTTGGCAGACACTATGCATAATTGAGATTAGTGCAACTGATGGACTGTGTATTTAGCTTCCCTGGATGATTTTAACCAGCTCTCATTGCTCTCAAAATTATCAGCTGCCAAGTAAGGCAACCTTCTGGAACATATTTGAAACAGTCATTAGATAAGAATATCTCCTTATAGAAAACAGAGTAATTATAAAATACAATTTGAAATTTGACCTCTGTGCCCAAAGTAATTTAGATCTTAGAAGCCAAGAGAAACTGATAAGAATGTTACATCCTATACAAGGAAATGAGATCTATTTGCATTTTTCTTATAAGTGTGTGTGTGTGTGTGTGTGTGTGTGTGTGTGTGTGTGCACTATGTTGACCACATTAGGTTATGTGTGTGCTACATGGGTCTATTTAGTTATGGCTCAAAAGGATGATTGAATTGATAAATATCTCTCAAGACTTCTCTGCTCATCCTTCTCCAAGGGAAACTGATTCCTTCCAGAATGGAAAGCAGGAGTTTCAAGCCAGAGATTGGGCACTCTGATCTCCTTAGAGAAGGGTGCAAAAATCCAGGTATATCTATTTATCTCTCCAAAAATTGTTATTCTAGGGGAAATAATCTAGATTCTAACTGAGATACTAATTGTGATCTCTTAATTAGGAAGGAATCACTCAACCTATATATCCAAAACTTGACTCCGCCAGTTCCACAAAGAACACAGAACAAAATAGCAAATAAACCCAAGGTGATAATAAGCAGAAATCTACTTAAGTAGATAGATGAGAATATATGAGATAGTACAAAGAATAAATAAACCTTCCCTTTGGGATTGACATTTGAGACAGACAGATAGACAGAGAATTGCCCTTAAGGGGAAATTCTCCAAAATCTCTAATATATTAAGCCGAGGAGAGCTAGATCCTCTATATGTCTCAAATTCTTCTTTCTCTTCCTTCAGACCCTAGAAGGAAATCTGGAATCATGTGCCTTCTCTCTCAAAGCTAAAAGTCCATTTTGACGATTGTTATCTGATATTTCTTGATTCAGATTTTTCCCTCCCTCCATTTCCTGCCCCTCTCTGAGGCAGTAAATAGTTTAATATACGTTATACCAACACTGCCATGCAATACATATTGTCGTATTCCTCAAGCTGTGAAAGACATATATCACATTTACAATTAAAACAAAAACTCATGATGAAAATAAAGTAAAATTGGCATGTGTTGATCTGTAGCAGTGGTAGTAATAGTATAAAAAATTCCTTTCCTTTTCATTGGATTCTGATTAGAAATGACACAAAAGTAAGTCTCTGTGTTATTAAAAGAGATCATGTACAGAGTTGCCCTGACTATTTCTTCCTAATTATGTATTAAGAGCTAATTCAGCCCTTGAGCTTTTTAGAAATGACAGCTCTTGGTTGCTTCTACCTGAGCTTTGGCCTTGAATCCCTGAAATCCTTTTCTGCTTTGTGGTTCCATTTTTGAGTATAGAAGACTGAAGGATGTGTCCAGACTTGATGTGATCTTATATGCCTGAGAGGTACAGAGGTCTTGATCTTTCTTCAGTGCCAATTGCCCTTTGTAAAGGTGCTTCTATCAACTACACCAATGATTTTTGGATGGAGTGGTCATGAGCCTGTGAAGCACCAAGATCTATTCTGGATTGCTATAAGACATAGAATTAGAAAGTCATAGGTGAAGTATAGCATTATCTTTTTGGCAGTGCTGCAAAATGCTTCATGTTTTGTTATTTTTCTTAACTTTTCAGAAGACTATGTGTGTTTATTATTGTTGCTTAATTTTCTGTCAATGTAAGCCATCAAAATTCTTTATGTAGTCAATATTTCTTCCATATGGAAGAAGTATCTGTTCCATATTTAAATTACAATTTCATTAATTACCTTTCTACTTTTCCACTTTGGGACACTAGATATTTTTAAAACCTAGGCTTTATATTATTCTTCCCTGGAATACTGTGGTAGAGGTATAAGAAGTCAAAAAGTAAGGAAAAAGGAATCTGATCACTTCTAAGAACTCAGGTTCCCAAGCATAAGGACAAAAGTTAATACACTGCACATCTACCTCCAGAACAGGGAGACTGTAGTGTCCTAGACCCCATATTCTCAGAAGTGGTAGTTTTTGAATCATAGAATTGTTAATTTGTCCAAATATTCTGGAGAACAATTTGGAAATATGCCTCAAGGGCTCTACTCTATATATCTTTTGTCCCAGCAATATCACTAAGCAAGATCCCAAAGGGATCAAAGAAAAAGGAAAATGACTTATAGGGACAAAAATATTTGTTTCAGCTCTTTTTTGTGGAGGCAAATAATTGAAGAATGAGAGGATATTCATCAATTGAGTAATGGCTGAAAAAGTTGTGGCATATAATTAGGATGGAGTACTATTGTGTGTTAAGAAATGAAGATGGAGAACATTCAGAAAAAGAAAGAACAACTATTATTCTTTTGTATTTGATATTTTATGGAAGTTTTTACTTAATCATTTTTTGTGCCATAAACTTTTTAGCAGACTGGTGAGGCTTGTGAATCTTTTCTTAGAGTAACATTTTTAAGTGCATAAAATAAAATACACAGGATTATGAAATCAATCAATTATATGAAATTATAGTTATCAAAAAAATTTTAAAAAGTAATTTCAAGTTAAAAATCCCTGTTCTATGGACTATAGATTATATCACAACACTTATTATTGATGTATTTGATAATCATCATTATTATTTTATAGTCATAATTTTTAAGGAAATTAGACGTCTAAATAGATACAGTTTATAAGTGTGAGTTGATTATGTTGAGATGGTCTCTAAAAAATGAAGGTGTGAGAAAGAGGGATGCAATCAGAGAAGGGACAGCTAAAATGGGGAAAATTTTCTAATAGAAAAAAGTCATATAAGGAAGAACTTTTATAATGGAGGGGAAAGTAGTAGGAGGGGATTATTGGGCCATGCTTAAACCTCACTCTCACCAGTTTTCATATACATATATATGCACATATACAGATATACTATATTATATACAGCATATAAATATTATTTCATTTTTTCTTCACAATATCTCTTAGGAGTAGGTGTTATTATTATCATTATTTTCCTGATGTGAAAAGCTAAGGCAGAAAACAATTAAGTGACTTTCTTAGAATCATATGACTGTAAAGTACTTTAGGCTGGATTTGAACTCAGGTTTTCTTGCCTCCAGGTCCACTATGGTGCATAGATAAATATCTATCAATAGATAACCAATTGATTCTGTGAAACAGAAACAGAAACACAATTAAGTAAGACAAACTCATAGATATTCAGTGTATTAATCCTCAAAGGAATGTTAACATTTTCTTAATATGAAATTTCAAACAATATTGGGTGCCTTTAGCAAAGTTTTGGGGACAAAGTGTACTCTGACTCCACAGGCAGAACAAGATATTTGTTTAGCCTAAGCAAGGTCTGAAAATTATGCCACTGAGGTATCATTTCCACTGGGGATTTTAAGCCTTCCCTATGAGTCATCTAAGTAGACATATGAAAGAAATGAGTATTTGCTATGGGAAGCTTCAGGAAGTTTTAGGAAAGGAATTAACAAAGATTTTTCAGTTATACCCTAGTTATTAGTGCTTGCTTCTTCCTCAACTATTACTATATTTTCCTTTGTGAATTAACATTATATCTTCCAGTAGACTGTAAACTCTTTGAAAACGAGGACTACTTACCTTTCTGTCTTTGTAGTTTCAGAACCTTGCATAGTGCTTTGGGCTGAGCAGATGTTTAAAAATATGTTTCTGCAATTAATTGCCTTCAAAGGATCTAGAAGTCATGTACTCTCACCCTTTTATTTTATATAGAGGGAAGGCATGACCTAGTAGGATTAATGATTTGCCTAACATCATAGAAGAACAGCAGAGCTGGGATTTGAACCTGAATGCACTGGAAACACCTACATATCCTATTAAAATTCAGATTGAAAAGCTATATTCATGCCCTACAAGTTGTGCCACAGATGTCTTTCTTCTCCTTTGGGCATGATGATTCTTTCTAATTTTACTATTATGTCACCACCTACTATACTCTAAGCATGAAAAATTCCCCTAATTCAAGTTTCTTGAAAGAATAAAAATAATATGATCAGTTACGTAGTTCAATAGAGATATGATTAGGGTTTTGATGTTAAAGGTCACTCTACTGCTAATATGAATAACATGGAAATAGGCTTTGAATGATGATACACGTAGAACCCAGTGGAACTACTTGTCAGCTTCTGGAAGGTGGAAAGAGGGGAGTAGATCATGAATCATGTAGCCATGGGAAAAATATTCTAAATTTAAAAAAGAAAGAATAAAAATTAAATGACATACAATCTAATAAAAACAGATCCTTCAAAAGTAAATGTTAAGTTGCTCCCTGAAACTTCCATAGAAAGACACTTCTGATCCAACTTTTGATTTTATTGATCTTCTCTCCCAGTAAAGACCAGCTGCTCTGAAACATTGGGGAGAAGTGAAGTAATTTAGCCAAGATCACACAGCAAATATGTATCAGAGACAAAGATATCATCTTCTCTCTCTTTGTGTGTGTGTGTGTGTGTGTGTGTGTGTGTGTGTGTGTGTGTGTGCTGTCATTGTGTCTCTTTGAAAATGAAGGCCTAACTACAATAGTCAAAGGAAGGAATTGATCCTAGGTCTTTTTTAACTCAAGTGGCCTATTTGCAGATTACTATTAAAGTAATAGTAAATAAGTAGTAGATTTTGAATCTTCTATCATAAAATACATGACCCTACCTTTTTATTTTATTGTTCCTGATAGAGGAAAAAGTGTCAGAAGAAACCATTTTGATACTTGCTTTTCTGACTCTTCTTCATGGTCGCAGTGGACAATTGAACCCCAGTCATCTCTAATGTGACTCAAAAAGATCACCGATGCATATATGTAGATTTGCATGTAAATTTCTGCCTATACACTCTCTTGCATGAGTACAGTGACATGTTCCTGTACAGAGATTGGATTTGACACAATTCTCCTAAATTCCTATCTCCCCAAATACTGAAGGCTCCTAACTCTTTTTCTCACATATAAAATGAAATGAACCAGAGATTCTGCTCCACTTTAATTCTAAATAATATTTCTGTGTGTTCCAAGAAGCTAAAGGAAAGTTAAGGTCATTGTAAGGAGACAGATATGTGGGGATCTGCTTCTGTTTGTGACAGAGAACATAGTTAACCTCTCTGGGTAAAGATTCAAGTATTTCCATAAATTATATGATTACAATCATGTTTAATCTGTTCAATTTGCTGTGAATGCATGGGGATCAATTAAATGCACAAACACAAGGGCCTTGGAGAACTAAATTCAAAAACCCCTAATGAATCTGAAATGTAATTAAACTTGACAAAAGGCTTCCAACAGGCAGTAGGGAGACCAGTGTCTTCAGAGACAAGAAGAAAAAACAAAAGCAAAGACTTAGTGAACAAAATATGTGTCATGTGATAAGTCATGTATCTAGTCACTTTTTTCTTCTTTGCCTAAAGGATTCTTTTTGTGTGTGTGTGATTTGAACATTTTTATTTAATTAATTAATTTAGAATATTTTTCTTTTTTTTTAACATTTAATAATATTTATTTTTTAGAAAGGATAACATGGTTACATGCTTCATGCTCTTACTTTCCCTTTAACCCCCAATATCCCCCCAACATAGCTGAATACTCATTTCCATTGGTTTTAACATGTGTCATTGATCAAGACTATTTCCAAATTGTTGATAGTTGCATTGGTGTGGTAGTTTCAAGTCTACATCCCCAATCACATCCGCCTCAACCCATGTATTAAAGCAGTTGCATTTGTTCTGTATTTCCACTCCTGCAGTTCTTCCTCAGAATGTGAGTATCCTTCTTTTCCATAAATCCCTCAGAATTATCATGGGTCATTGCATTGCTGCTAGTACAGAAGTCAATTACATTCTATTTTACCACAATGTATTGGTCTCTGTGTACAATGTTCTTCTGGCTCTGCTCCCTTTGTTCTGCATCAATTCCTGGAGGTTTTTCCAGTTCACATAGAATTCCTCCAGTTTATTATTCCTTTGAATGCAATAATATTCCATCACCAGCATATACCAGCCATTCTGCAATTGAAGGGCATACCCTCATTTTCTGTTTTTTGCCACCACAAAGAGCGCAGCTATAAATATTTTTGTACAAGTCTTTTCCCCTATGATCTTTTTTGGGTACAAACCCAACAATGGTATGGTTGGATCAAAGGGCAGGAATTCCTTTATAGACATTTGAGCATAGTTCCAAATTGCCTTCCAGAATGGTTGATCAGTTCACAACTCCACCAGCAATGCATTAATGTCCCAATTTTGCCACATCCCCTCCAACATTCATTACTTTCTCCTTCTATCATTTTACCCAATCTCCTAGGTGTGAGGTGATATCACAGAGTTGTTTTGATTTGCATTTCTCTAATTATTAGAGATTTAGAACACTTTCTCATGTGCTTATTGATAGTTTTGATTTCTTCATCTGAAAATTGCCTATTCATGTCCCTTATCCATTTATCAAATGGGGAATGCCTTGATTTTTTTATACAATTGATTTAGCTCTTTGTATATTTGAGTAATTAGACCCCTGTCAGAGTTTTTTGTTATAAAGATTTTTTCCCAATTTCTTGTTTCCCTTCTGATTTTGGCTGCATTGTTTTTGTTTGTACAAAAGTTTTTTAATTTAATGTAATTGAAATTATTTTTTACATTTTGTAATTTTCTCTAACTCTTGCTTGTTTTTAAAATCTTTCCTTTCCCAGAGATCTGACAAGTATGCTATTCTGTGTACACTTAATATATTTATAGTTTCCCTCTTTATATTCAAGTCATTCACCCACTCTGAATTTATCTTGGGGTAGGGTGTGAGATGTTGATCTAAACCTAATCTGCCCAACATTGTTTTCCAATATTCCCAGCAGTTTTTGTCAAATAGTGGATTCTTGTCCCAAAACTTGGGCTCTTTGGGTTTATCATTCACTGTCTTCCTGATGTCACTTACCCAAGTCTATTCCATTGATCCTCCCTTCTGTCTCTTAGTATGTATCATATCATTTTAATGACCACTGCTTTATAGTATAGTTGAATATCTGGTACTGCTAGGTCACCTTCCTTCACATTTTTTTTTCATTATTTCCCTTGATATTCTTTATCTTTTGTTCTTCCAAATGAACTTTGTTATAGTTTTACTAATTCAGTAAAAAAGTTTTTTGGTAGTTTGATAAGTATGGAGCTAAATAGGTAAATTAATTTGGGTAGAATGGTCATTTTTATTATGTTGGCTCATCCTACCCATGAACAATCAATGGCTTTCCAATTGTTGAGATCCAGTTTTATTTGTTTGGAAAGTGTTTTGTAGTTGTTTTCTTATAATTGCTGTGTTTTTTTGGTATAGATTCCCGAGTATTTCATGTTGTCTAGGGTGATTTTAAATGGTGTTTCTCTTTCTACCTCTTGCTGCTGTGATTTGTTGGAAATATATAGAAATGCTGATTATATAGGTGCATTTATTATGTATCCTGTAACTTTGCTAAAGTTGTTGCTTATTTCTACAAGCTTCTTAGTTGATTCTCTAAGATTTTTTAAGTAGACCATCATATCATCTGCAAAGAGTAATAGCTTAGTCTCCTCATTGCCTATTTTGATACCTTCAATTTCTTTTTCTTCTCTAATTGCTACTGCTAGTGTTTCTAGTACAATGTTAAATAGTAGAGGTGATAATGGGCATCCTTGTTTCACACCTGATCTTATTGGAAAGGCTTCTAATTCATCCCCATTGCATATGATGCTTGTTGATGGTTGTAGATATATGCTGTTTATTATTTTTAGGAAAGGTCCTTCTATTCCTATACTTTCTAGTGTTTTCAGTAGGAATGGGTGTTGTATTTTTTTGAAGGCTTTTTCAGCATCTATTGAGATAATCATGTGGTTTTTGTTGGTTAGACTGTTGATATGGTCAATGATGTGGATGGTTTTCCTAATGTTGAACCATGCTTGCATTCCTGGTATAAATCCCACCTGATCATGATGGATAACCCTCTTGATCACTTACTGGAGTCTCTTTGCTTGTATTCTATTTAAGATTTTTGCATCTATGCTCATTAGGGAGATTTGTCTATAGTTTTCTTTCTCTGTTTTTGATCTACCTGGCTTTGGAATCAGTTCCATATTTGCGTCATAAAAGGAATTTGGTAGGACTCCTTCTTTGCTCATTATATCAAATAATTTGTATAGTGTTGGCATTAGTTGCTCTTTGAATGTCTGATAAAATTCACTTAAGAATCCATCTGGCCCTGGAGATTTTTTTAGGGAGTTCTTCGATGGCCTGTTAAATTTATTTTTCTGAAATGGGATTATTTAGGTATTCTATTTCTTCTGCTGTTAATCTAGGTAATTTATATTTTTGTAAATATTCATTCATATCACCTAGATTGCTATATTTATTGCCATATAATTGGGCAAAATAGTTTTTAATGATTACCTTAATTTCCCATTCATTAGAGGTGAGGTCTCCCTTTTCATCTTTGATACTGTCAATTTGGTTTTCTTCTTTCCTTTTTTTATTAGATTGACCAGTACTTTGTCTATTTCATCTGTTTTTTTCAAAATACCAGCTTTTAGTCTTATTTATTAATTCAATAGTTCTTTTACTTTCTATTTTATTAATTTCTCTCTTGATTTTTAGTATTTCTAATTTAGTTTTTATCTGAGGATTTTAATTTGCTCACTTTCTAGTTTTTTAAGTTGCATGCCCAATTCATTAATCTTTGCCCTCCCTAATTTGTTGATATATGCACTCAAGGATATACATTTCCCCCTGAGTACTTCCTTAGCTGCATCCCACAAAGTTTGGTAGGATGTCTCATCATTGTCATTCTCTTCAATGAAATTGTTGATTGTTTCTATGATTTCTTCTTTGACTAACTGGTTTTGGAGAATCATATTATTTAATTCCCAATTAGTTTTTGACTTACCTATCCAGGCGCCCTTACCAATTATTATTTTTATTGCATTATTATCTGAAAAGGTTACATTTATTATTTCTGCTCTTTTGCATTTGTTTGCAATGTTTCTATGCCTTATTACATGGTCAATCTTTGTGAATGTACCATGTGCAGCTAAAAAGAAGGTGTATTCCTTTTTGTCCCTATTTATTTTTCTCCGCATATCTATTAAATCTAATTTTTTCTAGGACTTCATTCACCTCTCTTACCTCTTTCTTATTTTTTTTTTTTGGTTTGATTTATCTAGATCTGAAAGAGGAATATTTAGATCTCCCACTGGTATGGCTTAAGTATCTTTTTCCTTCTTGAGATCTGCCAGGTTCTCCTTTAGTAATTTTGATGCTATGCCATTTGGTGCATACATATTGAGCACTGTTATTTCCTCATTGTCTATATAGCCTTTTATCAGGATGTAATTACCTTCCCTGTCTTTTTTAATCATATCTATTTTTTCTTTGGCTTTGTCAGATATCATGATCGCCACTCCTTCCTTCTTTTTCTCATTTGAAGCCCAAAACTTTTTGCTCAAGCCCTTTACCTTAAACATGTCCACCTGTTTCATATGTGTTTCTTGTAGACAGCATATGGTAGGATTTTTGTTTCTAATCCACTCTGCTATTTGCTTCCATTTTTATGGGTGAGTTCATCCCATTCACATTCAGGTATAATTATCAGTTGTGTATTCACCAACATTTTGGTATCCTCTCCTAGTTCTACCCCTTCTTCTTACACCATTTCCTTTTTTTTTTTAAATTTTTTTAAAACCCTTACCTTCCATCTTGGAGTTTTGATGGGTAGGTGATCCTTGGTTGTAGACACAGTTCTCTTGCCTTTCTGAATATCATATTCCAAACCATGAGGTCTTTTAATGTGGAGGCTGCTAGATCCTGTATGATTCTGATTGGTGCTCCTTGATATCTCAATTGTCTCTTTCTGGCTTCTTGTGAAATTTTTTTCTTTTACTTGGAAGTTCTTGAATTTGACTATTATATACTTGGGGGTTGTCTTTTCAGGGTCTAGTGTAGAGGGTGACCTATGAAACCTTTCAATGTCCATATTGCCCTCTTGTTGTAGAACTTCAGGGCAGTTTGGCTGAATAATTTCTTTTAGTATGGAGTCCAAGATTCTATTAATTTCTGCTTTTTCAGGAAGTCCATTGATTCTCAAATTGTCTTTTCTACATGTGTTTTCTTGATCTATTAATTTTTCATTGAGATATTTCATGTTTCCTTCTATTTTATCAGTCTTTTGACTTTGTTTTATTTGTTCTTGCTGTCTTGAGAGATCATTCACTTGTAATTGCTCAATTCTAGCCTTTAGAGACTGGTTTTCCTTTTCAATCTGGTCATTTCTGGTCTTCAATTTACTTGCCTCACTTTCTAATTGTGAAATTCTTCCTTTTAAACTGCTATTTTCTTGCCAGATCTCTTCCATCTTTCTCATCATCTCAGATTTGAACTCTTCAATAGCTTGTGACCAGTTTTCATTATTTTGGGATGGTTTGGATATGATTGTTTGTTCTCCTCTGCTGTTTGCTCTGTTGTCTGGATTTTCTCTGTGTAAAAGTTGGTGAGTGTTAAAGATTTCTTCTTGTTGATCTTTCTCTTTTGGGGTTCTTGTGGATGGCTTTCCATTGTGAGCTGTGTGCCCTCTCGGGTTTATCCTCACACCCTGGTCTGTCAGCACTTTTTAGGCTCCTGAAGTCTCAGGTCTTGTTTTTCTCAGGGTCAAGCCTCCTGGTGGTCTCCTTTCTTGTTCCTCTGCCCAAAGCTCCTTTAACAGTCTCAGGGCACTTCTTCCATAGTCATGCACCCCTCTGCAACTGGGTTCACACCCAAGGTCCACACCTGCACTCAGGATCCACATCTGTGCCTACATTCAGGCCTGTGCTCAGGGTCTGTCTTCAAAGTCAGCACGTTCTTTGCCTCTTGGCATCTTAACTCTTGCTGCTCTCAGGAGCAGGCCCTCATAATCCCAGGTAGCTGCCAAGGACTTAATGGGTGCCCCCAACTTGCTCTAACTCTTTTGAGCTGGCTTTGGCACTGTAAGTGGTGTGTGTGTGTGTGGGGGGGGTGTTGTTTATCTCACATTTTAATGAGAGCTATTTCACTTCTTTGGAGCATGAACATGCCCTGATCCCATGTACCTTCAATGCTGCACCCTGTTGTGGGGTCCCTTTGTTTGTCTGGATTTGGTTTTTTGTCTTCTTGAGGAATCCTATATGTGTGGGTTAGGAGAGTTTAAGCAGCTGCTTTTTACTCTGCTGCCATCTTAACCCAGAACTTAGAATTGCCTAATCGATTCCTGAGTTGAAGAAAAGCTGAGGTGTGTGTGAGTATAGTGGGGGATAGAGAACTTTACCCACATCTTTAAAAGAAGTACTGACTTGAAAGGACAATCATTCCTAGAACCTCTAGTTTTTGTCGCTTTTGTTATCTTTCTCACCATGTTACACAGATTCTCACCAACAAAATAAGTCATAATTTATCTTTTGTTCTATGGATTTGTTAAGAAAAACAATGTGGGAAAAGTTCTTGAGCAGAAATTTTAGGAAGACACTAATGATTCTTTATCGTAATAAATTATATTAACACACTTTAATTGGATGATGTAGAAATTGCAATCCTGATGTATACTAAGGTTGATGCAGCAATTATAAGACAGGTTAACCAGTTATAGCCAGGATCATGAGGTTCAAAACATAACCACTAAGCTGACCAAAAAATATTTACAATGTTAGTTTTCCATGAATCAATACTTTCTTACTCATGATTATGATGCCTCATTGACAGTTTTATCCAGCTAAATAACATCTTAGCCCCAAGGGGAAAAAAACAAACCAACAAATAAAAACTGAGCCGAATGAGTTGTAAATAAAGATAGAAAGGCCAGGAAGAAATTAGAGTGGGTGGTCATGTTCAAGTTTCATGCATGAAGTTGATTGGCACTAAATAAGTCAGTGGGAAGGTACACATTATAGTTCTGAAGGAACAAGTTCATTTGTGCTTCACTTTGTTCAGAATATGTTCTTCAATCTGTTTTAGGCATTTTTTTTAGTCAGGGAATGATGTGATCAAAGTTTTGCATTGGAGACATTATTCTGGAAGCACTGTGAAGAATCAACAGAAGTGGTGAGAGATTTATCAATAGACCAAGTAAGAGATAATTGAGATAATGACAACTTCAATGAGACTTGGGAGTCCAAAGATATTGATGTTTGTGAGAAATATTTATGAAATATCTACTAAGTGCCAGGCAATGTGCTGGATACTGGGGATGTAAATCTTAAGGTATCTGCCTGTGAGGAGTTAAAAATCTAGTCAAGGGAGACAGTATAGAAATATAGAGAGAAGAATGTAAAAATGATAAAAAGATAACATTGGAAGCAAGGCAAGAACATTTGGGAGATGGATGACCATCAGGAATGATAACTTCCAATTGTGTTTTTTGAGCTGAACTTTGAAGAAAATGAAGGATCATCAGAGACACAGGTAAGGAGTGAATGTAAGAGTGTAAGGAGAGAATAAAATTAATTACTGAAAAAGACTTCCTTTCTATAATCCTTTTATTATGTTTTGCTTGATATACTCTTTACCAAATAGTCTTTTAAATTTCTTAAATAGTAGCAAAGACTAGTAATTTGAGGATGAATTTTGTTTTTAAATGCAACCAGAAATCATTTGGAATCTTAATATGTAGAGGGTATGAAACAAGAAAATGTTTTCTGAAAGAAAAATGAAATTTGTGATAGTAGGGTAACTAATCTCATTTTCCCCTGAGGATCTAAAGGCAGAAACTCAAAGAAATACCCAAAATATCTTCTAGGATACAACATCATGAAAGTCAACATTGCCCTACTCCCTGAAACTAAATACTTTGAAAGAAAATTACTTGTAATGTCATTGGATGATAACAAAATATCATCATTACACCATCTGTACTCAGAAATAGCTTTTTTTTTGAACCCTTGTACTTCGGTGTATTGTCTCATAGGTGGAAGATTGGTAAGGGTGGGCAATGGGGGTCAAGTGACTTGCCCAGGGTCACACAGCTGGGAAGTGGCTGAGGCCGGGTTTGAACCTAGGACCTCCTGTCTCTAGGCCTGACTCTCACTCTACTGAGCTACCCAGCTGCCCCAGAAATAGCTTTTTAATGATTATGGATTGTGAAAATGAAATGAGGAAACTAATAAGTTAATTAATGACTAGAGAGAGAAAAGCTTGCAATAAAAGTAATGAGAAGAAAGGGATGGGAGGAAAAATAGAAAAATGAAATCTTTGAAGATCTTAATTCCTTAAGTCATTTACATTTTACTTCTGTTTCATCAAAATTATCATTTATTTGAGAAACATATCTTTCTGATTATGTCCTTAAAGGCTTGTTTCACCTGCTGATTCCTCAGGGTATAAATGAAGGGGTTTAGCATCGGGGCAACAGAGGTATTCAGTACTGCTACACCTTTGTTCAAAGCTACCCCTTCCTTTGCTGAGGGCTTGACATACATGAAGATGCAGCTTCCATAAGATATAGAGACAACAATCATGTGAGAGGAACAAGTGGAAAAGGCCTTTTTCCTTTGCTGAGCAGAGGGAATTCTCAGAATAGTTCTGAGGATGTAAGCATAGGATAGAATCACTAATACTAAAGTGAACATGAGTGTGAACACAGCTAAGCAAAAACTCATGACATCTAAGACTTTGGTGTCTGTGCAAGAAATCATCAGCATAGGAGAAGAATCACAGGTGAAGTGATCAATGATATTGGAGTCACAGAACTCCAGCTGGAGTCCTATGATGACTGGTGGAAAGATAACAAGGAAACCTGCCAGCCAAGAGCTAATTACAAGCTGACTACAGACTTTGGGGCTCATGATAGTTGTGTAATGTAGGGGTTTACAGATGGCCACATAGCGGTCATAGGACATGGCTGCCAGCAGAAAAAATTCTGTTGCACCTAGAAGAATTAAAAAAAATACTTGGGCCATGCAAGAATTATAGGAAATTATATTATTCTCAGTAACTATACTGACCAGAAATCTCGGAATGCAGACAGATGTAAATGATATTTCTAAGAAGGAGAAGTTTCTGAGGAAGAAATACATAGGAGTCTTGAGGTGAGAGTCCAGGAGGGTGAGTGTGATGATGCTTAGGTTTCCCATCACACTCAATATATAGGTAAGAAAGAGAAAAAGGAAAACCATCGCCTGTAGCTCTGGGTCATCAGTCAGCCCCAGGAGGATGAACTCTGTCACTGTTGTTTTATTTCTCATGGTTCACTCCAGATTTCTGCTCGACCTGCAAATACAAATAAGAGAAATGACAGTGGCCATCCTGTTCACCTTCTTTTCTTTCTTCCTTATTTCTCTGTATACTCCGTTTCATTGCTATAAAAGTGATAACATTAATTAAATAGATGAAGAACTTTAGTTGTCTTGCATATATACCTGTATCTCTAATATAGATATTTTAATTATTTCCATTGTCTCCTTTCCAGATATGAATGTATCCAATTCAGTATTATAGAAACCTTAAATTTTCACTTACCTTTTTATGCTTCTCTTGAAGGCTGAATTTGATGATCAAATTTTCTTTCCATCTCTATTTTGCTTTTTGTTTTTTGGTCAGGGAAGTCTGGAAGTCCTCCATTTCATTAAATATCAACACTCTCCTCAGATGATTATGCTCGGTTTTGTTGGTTATATAATTTCTGGTTATAGTCTTTGATCATTTACACAGTGTGTTTGGAGAAGTGTTTTGTTTTGTTGGCTTGCTCTAGAGTGGCTTACAAATGGTTTTGTCCAGCTAGATTTAACTCCCCATAGTACCAGTTTCCCTGTTGTTTTGTGGGCTGTGCTAGTCCCCTCTCTGTTGCTTTCCTCTCACTGCCAAGTGGCTTGGTCTGGGCAAGTCCCCTGCTCTGGGCTCTTCTTGCCCTAGGCATTCTGCCACTTTTCTGCCTCAGGCCATTTAGGAGCATGCAAGTTTCTGCCTTCTCTTCCTTCATTACCCATGTCAAGTGGCTTAGGCTAGGCCAGTTCCACTCTTTACTTTCTCTACCTATGTTGAATGGTTCAGGCTTGTCTCATTGCCATTTACAACTTTGATTCTTTTGGCAGAGTAACAGCATGTTGGGCTGGTCCAGGTTCAGCAGGTTCCTATAAGTGCTATGATACCTTCAAAATACTTTTATTAATGTCACTCCAAAATAAAACTGAAAAATATTGGCACTTTTTCCCAAAGATGACATGCAATCATGCTGAGTATAGTAAGTGGACTTTTCCCAGTAGTAATGATATTTTCCATCTATTTACCTATCCTCTCATATAGTCATAGATTGGCATGAAATTTCAATGGAGGTAAAATTGATAATTTTGACTACATACATTTAAAATATTTGCATAAACAAAGCCAATGCAACTAAAATTAGGAAACAATCAGGAAACTGGGGAAAAGCTCTACTACAAGTTTCTCTGATAAAAGTTTCATTTCTAAGCTATGTAGAGAAGAGATAAATTTTAAATAAATAAGTCCATTCTTCAATTGCTAAGTTATTAAGCTAGGTGAATAGTAAACTTCAAGAAGAGATGATCCAAGTAATCAGTAGTATATTAAAAATGCTCTGAACCACTTAAGAATTATTTTTAAAATGCTACCTCATAAAATGCACACACAATCCTGTCTATATCTTCTGTGGACCTCAATTTTCAAGCTTTCTTCTGATTTTCATGACCTAAATTGATTAGATTCTGGCATGTCTCCTCCAAATGAAAGTTTACTAGATTTTAGTACCCAGTGAATTGATATCCTTTTTCTCTCTCTTGTTTTCAGCATTTCTCTTTCCATTTCACATCCCTTATGTGTTCTTTCTGGTGTTTTCTAGATTTCTATATTGTTGTGAGATTTAAGACTTGAAGGAATGGAGCACAAATCATTGAATTTTCGAAATGGTAGTTATATCCATTCTTTTCAATGTCAAATATATGCTTAAATTTTTATTTTTACATATTAATTCCTCTCCACTCCATAAACAATTAAAAATGAAAAGAAAAAATTCCAATTAAACAAATTCGCACGTTGGCTATATCCAAAACTTCATCATCTCTTCTAAAGGAGGTGGGTAGAATGATTTATCTTCGGAATTTTTTACTCATGGCCTATTATTTTATTCATCAGAGTTCTAAAATCTTTGAAAGTTGTTTTTCCCTGAAATGTGGCTATCATCATGTAAATTATTCTTTTTATAGTCTGTTCACTTCATTTTGTATGAGATCATTAAGATTTTCCTAATCTCCTCCAAGATTGTCCATTTCATCATTTCCGTTAGCAAAATAATACTACATTACATTTATATTCCATAATTTTTAGCAATTCCCCATTAAAGGTATACCCCCCCTCTAAGTTTCTAGTTTGGGACTATTGTGATAAGGGCTGATACTAACATTTTTCTATATATAGATACTTTACAAATAAATCTCCTAATAGGGAAATCTACTTGTACAAAAATATTCATAATCATACTCTTTGTGGTGGCAAAAAATTGGAAAATGAGGGGGTGTCCCTCGATTGGGGAATGGCTGAACAATTTGTGATATATGATGGTGATGGAATACTATTGTGCTGGAAGGATTGATGATCTGGAGGCTTTCTATATGAACTGGGAGAACCTCAATGAAATGATGCAGAATGAAATGAGTAGGACCAGAACATTGTACACAGAAAGTAAAACACTGAAACAATCCAGTGTAATGGACTTTGCTACTAGTAGCAATACAACAAGCCAGAGCACTCCTGAAGGACTTATGCTATCCACATTTGGAGAAAGAACTATGGGAGTAGAAATGCAAAAGGAAAACATATGACATCACTTATCACATGTATGTGATTTGGGATTTAGGTTTTAAAAAATCACTCTATAGCAAAAATTAATAATATGGAAATAGGTATCAAGTGATAACATGTGTTCAACCTGGTGGAATTGCTTGTTGGCTGTGGGAGGCGGGAGGAAAGAGGGGAAAGAAACAAATCATGTAAACATGGAAAAATATTTAAAAATAAATAAGTAAAAATAAATCTCTGTTGTTAGTAGTATTATAATTGATTCAAAGAGAACACACAGTTTACTAAATTTTAGAGGCAGAGTTACAAATTTCTTTCTATAATGACTGGCCAAATTCAAAGCTCTAATAATAATACATCAATATACCTGATTTCCCATTATTCCTCTACCATTTTATGGGTATGGAATATCCAACCTGTGCTTAAAGATCAATAGGGTTAGGAAATAAGCTATTTCTTTGAGAAGTTCATCTTATTTTGGAAATATTTAGTCTTTAGAAATATTTCTAAATATTGAGCTGAACTATACTTCTTTATGATGTGCCCATTAGCCTTAGTTCCTTACGCTGGAGAGAAGTACTATTTTAAACTTATTATTTCTAAAACCAGAGCAACATGTTTTGCTATCCTTTCTGACTAATACAGATAATATTATTTTACTTAAGTACATAGCTCAAACAAGGTAGCATCCATTATTTTCCTGGGTAGTCAAAAGAGAATCAGAGGGACACTTCACCAAATATTGTTCCTGGAGTGCCTGAAAACCTGAGTAGCATTAGGTAAAGCAAAATTACAAATGACAGTTATTGTTATAACTCAAGAATGGGAAATTCTTAGAGGGCAAGATGATGCCTTTTAGAGGGAATAGTATGACTCTTGGCTAAGAGGGAGTGTGTCAAACAGAGTAAAAGAGGAAACTTCTTGATGTTCTACTTAAAATGATTTGAGTATTGCTTCTTGGGCATCCCTGAGGATCAAGGAGGAAAGATCTATATGAGAGCATGGAGTTGAGTTAAGCAGTAATTGGAGAAGAATCACCCATCAATAGATGGTAATCAGGGGAAATAATATGGTGCCAAGGTATAAGGGTAGTATTGGCACAAGGTTAGACAAAGGGTAGGGGTGAACAGATCATGACTTAAACTAGTCATAGTAATATAATCACAGAAGTTAAGAGTTTCATGGGTTTTAGTGCCTGTCAAATCAGACATACATATGAAAGACACAGACAGATGTATATATACATATATATAAATGTGTAAATGTGTGTCTGTGTATATATAAAGAAGAAGCTACTCTACAAAATCATGACATATTGTCACCTCACATTTGCTTAAAGACCTCAAATGAGGTCTTCTCACTTTTCCTAGATTTGACCTATGGCATCAAACAATATAAATGTAAATCTAATCCTTCTTTAAATAAGATTTCAAATAGTTAAAAATCACTATTATCTTTTCACCTGAAAATTCTGATCTTTAAATTAAACATTCCTTGATATATTCTCACATCATATGAACTTGAGCCCTCTCACCATCCTTGCTTCTTTTTCTCATATACTCTCTTCAAAATTTCAATATCCATGCCAAAATGTGGTGCCCAGGATTAATGACAATAATCCAGAAATGAATTGCCCTGGGAAGAACAACTTTACTATAAACTCATTATTTGTGAGTGTCATCTATTAACTAATAAATCAATTATTTATAAAGGCCCTTCTACTTGCCAAATAGGCACTGTAAAAGACAATGGTGATACCAAGGCTAATCTCAGATACTCTGAGCCCTTAAGAAGCTTACATTATCTCAAAAGAAATGACATAAAGGTATATAGGTACAGAAAATGTCTGCCAAGCAAAAACTAGTCAATTTTGGGAGAAAGTGGGGTGAGCAGCTGGGATAATCCAAAAAGGTCTAATGTAGGAGGTGATGCCTGTACTGAGGTTTGAAGGAAGATAGAGATTCCAGGAAACAGAGATGAGTTGGGAATATATTCCAGACATGAGCAACAACTTGAACAAATGCATAAAGAAGAAAAGATGTATATGAGAAACATTAAGAGCATAAGGTTGGCTGGACTGTAGCTTACATAATGGAGAGTCATATGTAATTGGGCTAGAAAGTACTGGAATTACAGAATCATGGAATCTAAGAATTGGAAGGGACTTCATCAACCATCTAGTACAACACATATATAAAAGATAGTTTGGAGCCAAGTTGGAAAGGACTTTAAATGCCAAAGAAAATTATAATCTGTTCTAGAATGATAGTGTCTCTGAGCTTCTTTACCAAGGGAGTGGCAAGGTCAAACTTAACTTAAGGGATAATATTTGGCCCTCTCTTTTGAAGATGAATTTGGAAGGGGTGAAATTTCAGGTGAATAGATCAATTAAGAGGCCATTGCTGTATCCAGAAAAGAAGTAATGAGGGGTTAGAGTGGTAGTTATTTGAGTAGGGAGGAGGGGATAGATGCAAGAGATACTTTTCACATGAGCAATCTTTCAAAGAAGCTTCCTCATGACATAGTGAAAGTTTTGTAATTATGGAAAGTGCTAATTTAATGGAGAAAGCTATTATATAAAGATTAGTATATCATTATAATTTTAATAACATTTTTTGCAAAATATCCAAATATGGTTTCAAGTACATTCTGAACATAGAGAACATAATCCTTTTAGATACCTTCCAAAATACTATAGAATTATGTAAAGAATGGCCATCCATGACAGGACTCATATTAAAGAATAAAACTGAAAGCATCCACAATTCAATATAAAAAAGTTATATCAGGAGTTATTTTTATTATAGGACTTCGATAATGATAAGCTTCCATTTATTTTAAAGATAATATGTCTAAGGGGCAGCTGGGTAGCTCAGTGGAGTGAGAGTCAGGCCTAGAGACAGGAGGTCCTGGGTTCAAACCCGGCCTCAGCCACTTCCCAGCTGTGTGACCCTGGGCAAGTCACTTGACCCCCATTGCCCACCCTTACCACTCTTCCACCTATAAGACAATACACCAAAAATTAAGGGTTAAAAAAAAGATAATATGTCTAATAGTCAAAACGAAATACAGTGAGAAGGAAATGCTTAGAAAGCAGCTCTAATAACTATAACACATAGAAAAGCAAATGTGAAACTAAGAAGATAAAACAAAAACATACTCACTTTTCTGGTTAACCTTGATGATTTTATCTGGAAGTTTAAACACAAAAGTTCTACTGATTTACTTAAATTGAAAGGCAGTATTTGAGAGACTCAGGTGGAAGAGAGTTATAGACAGACACCTTTTTATTGCCTTGTTTATCACACAAATGCATAAAGTCATAAGGCATTATGCAAAAGACTTCCCTGGTGTCTCTGGCTTATGAACTACATGGGTGTTTTTCAACCCATTTTTCTAATTCTATACAAAATGCTAGATCTGAAATGTTGGGAACCCTATCAAGTGTAATTGTGAAAATAATTCCTTGAACTCTAAGTTTTAAAATGAGAAAAATATTGTCACGAAAGAAACATATGTTCTACCTTCCCTTGTTTATCATTTTCATGATCTTCTTGGTAGAAACATGTTTTCCTGAGTAAAACATGACACATTTATTTGTTTTTCTTATAGTCTCAGAGGAATTGATTAAGAAAAGGGAAAAAACCCTAGAGATAGATATTAATAGAGTACTAATAATCCTATATTAAAATCAAATTAAGATAAGCTTTAAATAAGTGGTTATGGGAAGTGTTTTTGTTTCTTTAATTATTTTCCTTTATCTACTTATTTTTAGAAGTATTTATTCTCTCTCCTCCATTTCCTAACTGAACAAAACTAAAAATTAAAGGAGACTTTTATAACAAATATATTGAGTTCAATAAAACAAATTCTCAGATTAGTTACATCCCAAAGTATGTTTCATCCTGCATTTTAAATCCATCAAACTATCAAGTGAGATGGATTTCACATTTCATAATTAGTCCACTGGCCTTGTGGTTTATGCTTGAATTATTTGGAGTCAAATCTTTCCGATACTTAATAATGTCATTTTATAAATTGTTGTTCTTATGTTTCACATTAGTTCATAAAGATCTCAGTTGCTTTTGAAATGATCCATTATGTCATTTCATATATTATGAAAATATTCCATCATATCCATATATATTAATTCTTTGGACTTCCTTTTAGTTTCCATTTAGGGCAATTGTGAAAACAGGAACTGCTGTAAATACTATAGGTCCTTTTACTGATTTTTTAAAAAATTCTCTTTTTTATCTCTACAAAGTGTTTTATACTTAAATTTGTATAATTCTTGAGTAATTTCTTAGTAAACACATTCTTAAATATTTTGCACCTTCTATAGTTATTTTGAAAAGTTTTCCTCTTTTAGCTTTTCCTGATAGGTTTTGTTGGTAATGTGAAGGAACATTGATGATTGATGTGGCATTGTTTTATATCTGAAACTCTAGGAAGTTTCCTTATGCTAGAGAACTATAAAACTCTTCCTGTGAGTTCCATATGCAATTCAGGCAAGTCATGTCTAGCCAGGACTTGAAATTATTTTCTATCTCTCAGAGACATATGTATAATATATTAATTATAATATAATAATCCTTACATATAATAATTTATACCATAACAATAACATCAATACGAACAATTAATTAATTAATTAATCTAAAATTAATAATCAATATTAGCATTGATATTTAATGTTAGTGATTAATTAGTGATAATAATGTATTTATTAAAGCAGTTATAAAGCCTATCTCTTTTCTCCTATTTCACCCTCTAAAATCAAAGAGTAACCTGATACCTTTGTGAGATTTCACTTCTTTAATTATAAGTGGAATATAAAGGACAATTTAAAACTGCAATAGAGAATTCTCTTTCAATAAGCAGGCACCAGATCTTTTCTTCAATCAATATAAAAAGCAATTTGTCTTTGAATCAGCAGTTGACGGCCTGTTTTTTCCTTATGGTTGAATTATCTCCCCTTGACTTCTTCTCCAGATCGGTTGATTTTGAATTTAAACATCTTATATTTCTTCTCTTATTTTCAGTGTTTAGATTTTGCAGTAGTAATTCTTGCTGTTTCTTAAAGCCACTGATTTCTACTTAATTGACACCAATTTTTAGGAAATACACTTGTTTTGTAAGATTTGTCACTTTCTTTTCTAAGCTATTTATTCTCTGTTCAACTCCAACTTAAAGAGTGTTTACTTAATTAAGAAAAATATATCATTTCTTCTGTGGAAATAATTTTTTACAGATATGCCTTGCTTCAAGGTTGGATTTTGGAGGATCTCTGTATCAGCAATAATTCTTTATATTCGTTATCTTCTTGTTCTGTTTTGTTATCTCTCCAGTATTAGTTGTAGTTTTTAGCTGTTAGTGTTGATTTTTTTAATTTAAATTAAAAAAAATTTTGTTTACATATTTGGTTTTCTTTCCCTCCCCTCTTTACTCCTTACTCCTCCTGAATCCAATAAGTACTTCCCCTGGGTTATACAAATATTATCACTTGTGCCTATTTCCATATCATTCATTTTTTGTAACAAAGCAATCTTTTAAAATCAAAAACTCAAGTCATATATCTATATAAATAAATGATGTCATTTCTTTTTCTTCTGTGTTTCTACTCCCACAGTTCTTTCTCCAGATGTGGTTAGCATTCTTTCTCATAAGTCCCTAGGAATTGTCTTGTATTAGCAAAGTCCATTACATTGTATTCTTCCACGGTGTTTTACTTTCTGTGCAGAATGTTCTCTCGGTTCTGCTCATTTCACTCTTCATCAGTTTCTGGAGGTTCTTCCAGTTGATATAGAAATCCTCCAGTTCATCATTCCTTACACCACAGTAGGATTCCATCACCATCTTGTACCACAATCTGTTCAGCAATTCTCCAAACAAAGGGCATCCCCTCATTTTCTTTCTTTTTTTTTTTTTGCCACCACAAAGAGTATTGCTATGAATATTTTTGTACAAACATTTTTCATTATTATCTCTTCAGGGTACAAACTTAGTAGCGGCATTTCTGGATCAAAGGGTATACATTCTTTTAAAACCCTTTGAGGATAGTTCCAAATTGTCTTCTGGAATGGTTGGATCAATTTACAACTCTACCAATAATGTATTAGTGTCCCAATTTTTCCACAATCTCTCCAACATTTATTATTTTCCTTTTCTGTCATGTTGTTCAATAGGTTAGGTGTGAAGTGGTTCCTTAGCATTGTTTTGATTTGCATTTCTATAATCATGAGAAATTTAGAACTCTTTTTCATGTACTTATTCATAGTTTTGATTTCCTTATCTGAAAACTGCCTATTCATGTCCCTTAACCATTTGTCAATTGGGGAATGGCTTGATTTTTTGTACTGTTGACCTAGCTCCTTATAAATTTAAGAGATTAGACCTTTGTCAGAAGTTTTTGTTACAAAAAAATTTTCCCCCAGTTTGTTGATTCCTTTCTAATTTTGGATACATTGGTTTTCTTTGTACAAAACCTTTTTAATTTAATATAATCAAAATTATTCATTTTACATTTTGTAATGTTCTCTATTTCTTGCTTGGTCTTAAATTCTTTCCTTTCCCATACATCTGACAGGTATACTATTCTATGTTCACCTAATTTACTTATTATTTCCCCTCTTTCTATTTAAGTCATTTATCCATTCTCAATTTATTTTAATATAGGGTGTAAGATGTTGATCTAGATCTAATTTTTTCCAAGTTGTTTTCCAATTTTCCCAGCAGTTTTTGTCAAATTGTGGGTTCTTGTCTGAAAAGCTGGGATCTTTGGGATTTATAAAACACTATTTTGCTGAGGTCATTTACCCTGAGTCTATTCCATTGATTCCCCTCCTTCTGTCTCTTAGCCAATACCATATTGTTTTGATGATTGTTGCTATATAGTACAGGTTAAGATCTGGTACTGCTATACCTCCATCCTTTACTTTTTACATTAGTTCCCTTAATATTCTTGATCTTTTGTTCTTACAAATGAACTTTTCATTATTATATTTTTTTCTAATTCTATAAAAAAAGTTTTTTGGTAGTTTTATAGGTATGGCACAATTAATGTTTTTCCAATTACTTACATATAGTTTTATTTGTGTGAAAAGTGCTGTGTAGTTGTGTTCATATAATTCCTGAGTTAGTCTTGGCAGATATAGTCCCAAATATTTTATATTACCTAGAGTGACTATAAATGGAGTTTCACTTTATAACTCTTGCTGCTGCTTTTTATTGGAAAAAATAGAAATGCTGATGATTTATATGGATTTATTTCATATCATGCAACTTTGCTAAAATTATTAATCATTTCCACTAACTTTTTAGTTGATTTTCTCTGGTTCTTTAAGTATAACACCATATTTTCTGCAAAGAGTGATAGTTTAGTTTCCTCACTGCCTCCTTTAATTCATTCTATTTTTTTCTTCTCTAATTGCTACAGCTAGCCTTCCTAGTACAATGTTAAATAATAGAGGTGATAATGGGCATCTTTGCTTCACTCCTGATCAATTTGGTAAGGCTTGTCCCCATTGCAGATGATACTTGCTGATGGTTTTCAATATACACTGTTTATTATTTTTATGAAAGGCCCTTCTATTCCTATACTTTCTAGTATTTTTCAGTAGGAATGAATGCTGTATTTTGTCAAAGGCTTTTTCTGCATCTAATTGAGATAACCATGTGATTTCTGTTGGTTTGGTTGTTGATATGGTCAATTATGTGGATGGTTTTCCTAATGTTCAATCAGCCTTGCATTCTTGGTATAAATCCCACCTGCTCATAGTAGATAATACTTGTGGTGATATACTGTAGTCTCTTTGCTAGTATTTTATTTAGCATTTTTGTAATTATTAAGGAGATTGGATTGTAGTTTTCTTTCTCTTTTTTCGGTCTTCCTGGCTTGGAAATCAGTACCATATTTGGATCATAAAATGAATTTGGTAAGACTCCTTTGCTTATTTTGTCAAATGGTTTGTGTAGCAATTGAATTAGTTCTAATTTAAATGTTTGATAGAATCCACTTGTGAATCCCATCAGGCCCTGGGAATTTTTTCTTGGGGAGTTCATTGATGTCTTCTTTAATTTCTTTTTCTGAAAAGGCATTGTTTAAGTATTCTATATCTTCTTTTGTTTATCTAGGTATTTTAAATATTTGTAAACATTTGTCCATTTCACCTAGATTATTAGTATTAGTTGTTGATTTGGAATTTTGTACCAATTTTGTCCCTTGACTGCTCTTTTGTGTAGGGTTTTTGGATGTGGTTGATCTTTATAGTCAGCTGGTTCTTGAGTTTATCTTCACCTCTCAGGATTCAGTACTCTCAAATCTTTGAGCTTCAGATAGCTAACTCTTCAGTGCCTTGTGCGCCATATGAAAACAGAATACTAAGTTCTTCAGAGACATGCAGTGTTAATCTAGTATGTGTTGCAAAGCCTGCACTTGTTGTGACCAATACCAGTAGCTTTGAAGGTAGTTTTCCAACTGTACTGGACTTTTCTGTAAGTTCCATCTACTCTCACTTTTTCAAGGTACAGTGCTTAGAAAACTCTGTATCTATGCCTGGTCTCTGAGACTGCTGATTTGTTAGACAAAATGGTACTATTTTGCAAGTTCTACCATTTTTCTGTTACCTTAGGCTTAATTTTTATGATATCCCATGGTGGAAGAAGTCACCATAGTTTCTCAATGAATTCATTGATAATTATACACATTGATATGACTCGGAATTTTGCTGCAGCTTTCTTGGCTAGCAGGTCTTTTATATAGAGTTTAAATAACTTCTTATAAAATATTGGGTGTACCATGGATAACTTTAGCAGTCTGTTGAAGCCTATGGATCTCTTTTCATAATAAAGTTTTAGATGTTTGGAGCTAAGATTGTGGAGTAAAGGATGTCCCACTCCCCTAATCTCTCTCCACACACACAAGATAAAAAATGAATGGTCTCAAAACAAAGGAAAGCAGTGAGAAAGCCTAAGGTAACAGAAAAATGGTAGAACTTGCAAAATAGTACCATTTTGTCTAACAAATCAGCAGTCTCAGAGACCAGGCATAGATACAGAGTTTTCTAAGCACTGTACCTTGAAAAAGTGAGAGTAGATGGAACTTACAGAAAAGTCCAGTACAGTTGGAAAACTACCTTCAAAGCTACTGGTATTGGTCACAACAAGTGCAGGCTTTGCAACACATACTAGATTAACACTGCATGTCTCTGAAGAACTTAGTATTCTGTTTTCATATGGCGCACAAGGCACTGAAGAGTTAGCTATCTGAAGCTCAAAGATTTGAGAGTACTGAATCCTGAGAGGTGAAGATAAACTCAAGAACCAGCTGACTATAAAGATCAACCACATCCAACAGCACAACATGCAATGAAGTAGCAGAATAGGAAAAAGCCCTGCCCAAGCCACTTGACACAAGTATAAAAAACAGGAAGGGCAGAAAATTTATTCACTCCCATGTGACAGTAGTTTCTGAGGCAGGAATGGAGCAGAATGGAGGATCTGAAAACTATAGGAAACTGTTCACTCTCACATGACAACAGAGCACCTGAGGCAATAAGGCAGTATAGATGGAAACCAATGAACTATGGGAAACTATGCACCTCTATATAGTAGCAGAGTGCCTGAGGCAGCAGAGGTCAGAGCAGGGAACCTATCCATCCAAGCCACTAAACAGGAGCAGGGAAGCAACAAAGAAGGGACCAGCCCATCCCATGAAACAACAGGGAAACTGGTAACATAGGGTGCTAAATATTACTGTTTAAAACTGCAGTATATGACACTTTCACAAAAATTGACCATATAATAGAGCATTAAAAGCCTTATACACAAATTTAGAAAAGCAGAAAGATTAAATGCATACTTTTCAGACCATAATGCAATAAAAATTAATGTCAAAAAAGGGCAGCAGAAATAAAGACTAAAAATTAATTGGAAACTAAGTAATCTTCTCCTAAAGAATGAATCAGTTAAAGCATAGAAATAATCTATAATTTCATGAAAGAAAATGATGAGGAGATAATATATAAAATGCATGGGATATAGCCAAAGTGGTATGAAGGGAAAAATTATATCTCTAAATGCTTACAGTAATAAAATAGAGAAAAAGCAGATCAATGAATTGGGCATGCAACTAAAAAAAGCTATAAAAACAAGAAATTAAAATTCCAGTTAAATACCAAATTGTAAATCCTGAAATCCATGGAGAGGTTAATAAAATTAAAAGTAAAAAAATCATTGAAGAGCAGGAGTTGGTTTTATGAAGAAATAGATGAAATACATATGTATATTTTATTTGTTGATTCAGAAAAAAATTAGCAGTATCAAAAGTGAAAAAGGTGAAATCACAAAAATGAAGAAAAATGAAAGTAATTATTGGGAGGTATTTTACCCAACTATATGCTAATACATGTGACAATCTAAGTGAAATTGGCAAATACTTATAAAAATATAATTTACTCAGATCAACAAAAGAGGAAATAAAATACTTAAACAACCTCATCACAGAAAAATTAATTGAAGAAGCTATCAAAGAACTTGAGAAAGATTTACAAATGAATTCTAACAAACATTCCAAGAAATAACTCCAATAACACATTTGTCATTTGGAAAAATAGCAAGAGAGGGAATGCTTCCAAACTCTTTTATGATGGAAACATGGTATTGATACCCAAACTAATAAGAGCTAAAAAAGAGAAATTAAACCACAGACCAACCTCCATAATGAACATTAATGCAAAGTTTTAAAATAAAATACTACCAAGGGGATTACAGAATTATATCACAAGAATCATACCCCACAAATAGGTGGGTTTTATAAGAGTAATGCAGGGATGGTTCAGCATTAGGAAAACCATAAGCATAATTGACAATATCATTGACAAAAGCAACAGAAACCATATAATTATTTTAGTGGATGTAGAAAAAGCATTTGCCAAAATATAAAATGCATTCTGTTTAAAAATATTAGAAAACATAAGAATAAATATAATCTTCTTAAAAGGGACAAATGGTACCTATCTAATACTATCAGCAAGCATTACCAATAATAGGGATAAACTAAGACCCATCTCAATTAAATCAAAATTAAACGAATTTCTAAAGGAGAAGCTAGTGGAGCTCAAGGAGGAAATAGATAGCAAAACCACACTAGTGGGGGACCTCAACCTTCCCGTATCAGATCTAGATGAATCCAACCAAAAAAATAAATAAAAAAGAGGTAAGAGAGGTGAATGAAACTCTAGAAAAATTAGAGTTAATAGATATATGGAGAAAAATGAATAGGAACAAAAAGGAATACGCCTTCTTTTAGCAGCACATGGAACATTCACAAAGATAGACCATGTGATCAAGAGGATTATCCACCATGATCAGGTGGGATTTATATCAGGAATACAAGGATGGTTCAACATTAGGAAAACCATCCACATCATTGACCATATCAACAAGCAAAGCAACAAAAAACACATGATTATCTCAATAGATGCTGAAAAAGCCTTCAAAAAAAATACAACACCCATTCCTACTGAAAACACTAGAATGTATAGGAACAGAAGTTCCTTTCCAAAAAATAATAAACAGTATATATCTTAAACCATCAATAAGCATCATATGCAATGGGGATAAATTAGAAGCCTTTCCAATCAGATCAGGAGTGAAACAAGGATGCCCATTATCACCTCTATTATTTAACATTGTACTGGAAACACTAGCAGTAGCAATAAGAGAAGAAAAAGAAATTGAAGGTATTGAAATAGGCAATGAGGAGACTAAGCTATCACTCTTTGCAGATGATATGAAGGTCTACTTAAAAAATCCTAGAGAATCAACTAAAAAGCTAGTAGAAAAAATCAACAACTTTAGCAAAGTTGCAGGATACAAAATAAATGCACATAAATCATCAGCATTTCTATATATTTCTAACACATCACTGCAGCAACAGGTAGAAAGAGAAACACCATTTAAAATCACCTTAGACAACATAAAATACTTATGAATCTATCTACCAAAACAAACACAGCAATTATACAAAAACATCTACAAAACACTTTCCAAACAAATAAAACTAGATCTCAACAATTGGAAAGCCATTGATTGCTCATGGGTAGGACAAGCCAACATAATAAAAATGACCATTCTATCCAAATTAATTTACCTATTTAGCACCATACCTATCAAACTACCAAAAAACTTCTTTACTGAATTAGGAAAAACTATAACAAATTTCATTTGGAATAACAAAAGGTCAAGAATATCAAGGGAAATAATGAAAAAAATGTGAAGGAAGGGGGCCTAGCAGTACCAGATATTAAACTATACTATAAAGCAGCAGTCATCAAAACAATATGGTACTGGCTAAGAGACAGAGAGGAGGATCAGTGGAATAGAC
>NC_058134.1:284852452-284945895 GCF_016433145.1 Gracilinanus agilis
CAAAATTGGGACATTAATGCATTGCTGGTGGAGTTGTGAACTGATCCAACCATTTTGGCTGGCAATTTGGAACTATGCTCAAAGGGCTATAAAAAATGCCTGCCCTTTGATCCAGCCCTACCATTGTTGGGTTTGTACCTCAAAGAGATCATAAATAAACAGACTAGTATGAAAATATTTATAGCTGCACTTTTTGTGGTGGCAAAGAACTGGAAAATGAGGGTATGTCCTTCAATTGGGGAATGGCTGAACAAATTGTGGCATATGCTGGTGATGGAATACTATTGTGCTCAAAGGAATAATAAACTAGAGGAATTCCAGGTGAACTGGAAAGACCTCCAGGAACTGATGCAGAGCTAATGGAGCAGAGCCAGAAGAACACTGTACACAAACATAGAAAGTTTTGGGATAAGGTAGACAGAGAGTGAGTAAGCTCTGGTGGTAGGGAGCTTAGATGGTTCAGAGTTCTGATGGTCAAGAGCTCCTTTGCCAACTGACTTCTTGTCACCTTTATTGGGGTTACAACAGTATGGGTGGAAGGGGAGAGCCCAGTGACTTGATACATTAACATTATGAGGTAATCAACATAAAATGCAAACTGCCAGAACCTAAAACAATAGGTAGAGCTAAGATCTGTATCTGGAGCTGATATGGTCTAAGGCATCTAATGATGTTTGATACCTATGTTAATTGATCATTGAAGGTAAAATAAGAAGACTGAGATAATTGACCTGTCTTCTGTGGTGTAGTCTTAGGGAAGGGCTAGGGATTTGGCAAGGTTGATGTTCAATTTGACTCAAGATTACAGAGATCAATCATTAGCAGTATAAGAGTTAACTTTTTGAGCACTCTTAAAATAATATCACAATTAATGTATAACTGGATTGCTATAGTTGTTTACAAGAAACACATTTGAGGCAGAGTGACACATGCAGATTCAAGGTAAAAGACTGGAACAGATTTTATTATGCATTATCTAAAGTAAAAAAAAAAAGCAGGAATACCAGTCATGATATTAGAGAAAGCTAAAATAAAAATTGATCAGATTAAAAGAGATAAAGAAAGATATTACATCTTGTTAGAAGGTACTATAAACAAGGACGTAAAATCAATACTAAATATTTATGCACCAAATGGTATAGTATCCAGATTTCTAAAGGAGAAACTAAAGGAGTTAAAGGAGGAAATAGATAGTAAGACCATAAGTAAAAAGATAGTAAGACCATAAGACCAACCTTTCCCTATCAGAACTAGATAAATTGAACTAAAATATAAATAAGAAAGAAGTAAGGGAAGTGAATGAAATGTTAGAAAACTTACAGTTAATAGATCTCTGGAGAAAACTGAACAGGGATAAAAAGTAATACACCTTCTTTTAAGCAGCATATGGTACATACACAACAAATGACCATGCACTAGGGCATAAAAACATTGCAAAAAAAATGCTGAAAAGCAGAAATAATAAATGCAAATTTTTCAGAGATCATGTGATAAAAAATTTTAATTAATTGGAAATTAAATAATCTAGTTCTTCAAAACTGGTGGGTCAAAAAACAAATCATAGAAGCAATTAATGATTTCATTTAAGAGAATGACAATGAGGAGACAACATCAAAATTTATAGGATACAGCCAAAGCAGTATTCAAGATAAATTTATATCCCTGAGTGGCTATATCAACAAAATAGAGAAGGAAGAGATCAACGAATTGGGCTTGCAATTTAAATAATTAGAAAAAGAACAAATATTAAATCCCCAAATAAAAACTTAATTGGAAATCCTAAAAATTAAAAGAGAAATTAACAAACTGGGAAGTAAAAGAAGTATTAAACAAATAAATAAGACTAGGAGTTGGTATTTTGAAAAAAAAATTAAATAACATAGATAAAATATTGGTTAATCTAATTTAAAAAAAAAGAAAGAAGAGAATCAAATTAACAATACCAAAAATGAAAAATGTGATCTCACCTCTAATGAAGAGGAAATTAAGACAATTATTAAGAATTACTTTGCCCAATTATTTGGCAATATATATGACAACTTAATTGAAATGAGTGAATATTTACAAAAATATAAAATGCTTAGATTTTAAAAAAAGGAAATAGAATACTTAAATAACCCCATCTCAGAAAAAGAAATTGAACAAGCTAGGAAGGGGACTCCCTAAGAAAAAAATCTTCAGAGCTAGATGGATTCACAATTGAATTCTATCAAATATTCAAAGAACAATTACTCCCAATTCCACACAAACTTTTTGACAAAATAATCAAAGAAGGAATTTTACCAAATTCATCTTATGACACAAAATTGTACTGATTCCCAAGCTAGGAAGACCAAAAACAGAGAAAGAAAACTAAAGACCAATATCCTTAATGAACATTGATGCAAAAATCTTAAATAAAATACTAGCAAAGGGACTACAGGAAGTCATCACAGAGATTATTCATTAAGACCAGGTGAGATTCATAACACGAATACAAGGCTGATTTTACAGTAGGAAAACATGCATATAATTGACCATATCAATAACCAAACTAACAGAAATCATAGTCTATATAATTAATATTTTTAACCAAGTTGCAGGATACAAAATAAATCCATATATATCATTAGCATTTTTAAATATTTCCAACAAAATTCAGCAGCAAGAGTTAGGAAGAGAAACTCCATTTAAAATCCCTCTAGACAGTATAAAATATTTAGGAATCTATATGCCATGAAAAACTCAGCAATTATATGAACACAACTATAAAACACTTTTCACAAAAATAAAACTTGATCTAAACAATTAGAAAAACATTCATGGGTAGGATGAGCTAACATAAAAAATGACAATTCTACCTAAACTAATGTATTTATTCAGTGCCATACATATCACATTACCAAAAAACTTTTTTACAGAATTAGAAAAAAATATTACAAAGTTTATCTGGAAGAACAAAAAATCAAGAAAACCAAGGGAACTAATTTAAAAAAAAATGTGAAGAATGGAAGCGCAGCAATACCAGATCTTAAACTGTACTACAAAGCAGTGACCATCAAAACAATATTGTACTGGCTAAGAGACAGAAGAGTGGATCAATGGAATAGACTAGAAGTAAATGACCTCAGCAAGCTAGTGTTTGATAAACCCAAAGATACCAGCTTTTGCAACAAGATCTCATTGTTAAAAAAAAAAAAAAAAAAAAAAAAAAAACCTGCTGCATAATTAGAAAGCAGTAAGGGAAAAAAATAGGTTTAGATCTGCACCTTATACACTATTAAATTAAAAATTGGTAAGTGACCCAAATATAAAGAGTGAAATCATAAATAAATTAGGTGAACACAGAATAGTATAACTGTAAGATCTATGGGAAAGGAAGGAATTTAAGACCAAGCAAGTGATAGAGAACATTACAAAATTTAAAATGAATAATTTATTATATCAAATTTAAAAGTTTCTGTACAAACAAAACCAATGCAACTAAAATTAGAAGGGAAGCAACAAACTGGGAAAAGATTTATAACAAAACTTTCTGACAAGCATCTAATTTCCACAATATATGAGGAACTAAGTCAAATGTACAAGAAATTAAGTCATTACCCAATTGACAAATGGTCAAAGAAGATGAATAGGGAATTTTCAGATGAAGAAATCAAAACTATCAATAATCAGATGAAAAAGTGATCTAAATACCTCCAAATTAGAGAAATGCAAATCCAAATAACTCTGAGGTGCCACCTCACACCTAACAGATTGGCCTATATGAAAGTAAAGGAAAATAATGAATTTTACAGGGTATGTGGTAAAATCGGACATTAATAAACTGCTGGTGGAGTTGTGAATTGATCAACCATTTTGGAAGTCATTTTGGAATTATGCCCAAAAGTGCTTTAAAAGAATGCATACCCTTTGATTCTTCAATACCACTACTAGGTTTGTACCCCAAAGAAATACAAAGGAAAAATATTTGTACAAACATATTCATAGCTATGATCTTTGTGGTGGCAAAAAATTGGAAAATGAGAGGGTGTCCCTCAATTGGGGAATGACTGAACAAATTGTAGCTTATGATGGTGATGGAATACTATTGTGTTATAAGGAATGATAAACTGTTTGATTTCCATATGAGCTGGAAAGACCTTCACCAACTGATGCTAAGTGAAATGAGCAGAACCAAGAGAACATTGTACACAGAGACTGAAACATTGTGTGATGGTCATACGTAATCAACTTTGCTACTTATAGCAATGTTGATCCAGCACAATCCCAAGGGACTTACAAGGAGAAATGTTATCCACATTGAAAAAAAGAACTGTCAGAATTGAAAAGCAGAAGAAAACCATTTGATTTTTTACTTGTTTATATATGTATGCAATGTGAGGTTTGGGTTTTTGAAAGATTATTAAAAATGATTAATATGGAAATTAGTATTGAGTGATAATACATGTATAACCAGCTTGTCAGCTCTGGGCGTGGGGAAGGGGAAAGGGGAGGCAAAGTACATGAATCATGTAACCATGGAAAAATATTTAAATAATTTTTAATTTAAAAATTAAAAAAGAACAAGTATAAGAATAAGAATATCAAGGGAATTAATGAATATATATATATATATACATATACATATATATATATATATGAAAGAGGCCTAGACATATCAGATCTCAAACTATACTATAAAGTAATAATCATTAAAACAATTTGCTGCTAAGAAATAAAATAGTGTTAAAGTGAAATAGATTAACTAATGAACACATGACTGTGAATGTTTATGGCAACTTGGTTTTTGATAAAACCAAGGATCCAAGCTTTGGGGGATAGGACTCAGTATTTTATAAAAACTTCTAGGAAAACTAGAAAACAATATGGGAGAAAATTGGTATAGATTAACATCTCACATCATAAACCAGGATGAAGTCAAAATGGATACTTGATCTAGATATAAAAAATGACACAAAAACAAATTAGGGAAACATGCAGAAGTTTACCTGTCAAACTCATGGGTATGGGAAGGACTTATGACAAAACAAGATATAGAGAAAATTATGAAAAATGAAATGGATAAATTTTATTATATTGAATCAAAATGTTTTTATGAACTAAAACACTTCATCCAAGATTAGACGTGAAATAACAATACTTTAAAAATATATAGCAAGTGTCTCTGACAAGTGTTGTATTTCACAAATATTTAGAGAAATGAGTCAAATTTAGAAGAGTACAAATCATTTTCTAATGGGAAAATGCTCAAAGAATATAAACAGGCAGTTCTCAGAGAAAGAAATTAAAACTATCAATAATTACATAAAAATGTTCTGAATAACTATTGATTAGAGAAATGCAAATTAAAACTTCTTTGAGATACCATCTCACACCTATCAGACTGGCTAAGATGATCAAAAAGGAAAATAACAAATGTTGGAAGGGATGTGGGAAAACTGGGTCAATAAAACACTGTTGGTGGAATTGTGAATTGATATTACCATTCTGGATATAAATATGGAACCAAGTTCAAAGAACCATAAACCTATTCATATTCTTTGACACAACAATATCACTACTAGGTCAGTTTTTTAAAGAGATATGAAACAAGGGAAACGGACCTACGTGTACTAAAAAAATTACCTTCTATTTTTAGAGTATGAAATAATTTTATAGTATTAAAGAATCCCTATCACCTGAGAAATGGAAGAATAAATTGTGGCTTATGGTTATAATGGAATACTCTTATACCATAAGAAATGACTAACAGAATTAGTTCAGAAAAACCTGGAAAGATATATGAAGTGATTCAAAGCAAAGTGAGCAGAAGTTGAAGATCAATGTATATAGTAACAGAAATATATGATGATCAACTGTAAAAGACTAGGCCATTATCAACAAAGCAAGTTTCCAAAATAACCACAAGGGACTCATAATGAAAAAGCTATCCACAGACAAAGAAGGAGTTGCTGGAGATGGAGGTAGATCAAAACATGTTATCTTCCACTTTGTTTCCTTCATGAGATTATTATTATAAGTGTGGTATATATCTTCCATTATGAAATGAGCAATATGAAAATATATACTGCATGAAGTTACTGATATAATCTATATCAGACTATTTCCTACTTTAGGGAGGTGTGGAGGAAAGGGAGGGAAGCTGAATTCATAAATGTCAGAATCCAATTATCAAAAATTTTTATACATGCAAATGAAAAAAATAAATGTAAAAGGAAATAATAATGTTTAAATAAATAAAATAGTATTAAAAAGAGAACCTTTTCTTTTTATTATTATTATATATTATGCATATAATATATAGTATATGCCATATACTATGTATTATACATAAATAAATATTGCTGAAATAATTTATTAAATTTTGTTTTAAAAGTCCATAGATCACAGTTTAAATCCTATTTTAAAGAGGTTGCTAGATCAAGGAGAAAAATTATTAGGAAGTCTTTTCTTTTATAATAATGTGGAGAAAATAAAACTTTCTTTTTATAAACTTAATTCCTATCAATTCACCTGAAAGAAAACAAATTCCCTATGACTATGTCGGTAGTCTCAAATTCCTGGATAACTATTAAGGAAAGTCTTTATTATTTCCCTTCATAAGAAGGGAGCAGGCCTTCAGAATAGTTAAACCCAATAAAGGATATATACATAGGATTAAATCATTCATGTTAAAGTAAATTTATGTGAAAATATAGCCTAAAAAATTATTACCTCTAACACCTTGATGGAAACTTTTGGGATCATTGCCTTAATAGTAGTCATGGGAAATTGGGACATGTATATACTTCTGGTGGAGTTGTGAATTGATCCAGCCATTCCAGAAACCAATTTGGAATTATGCCCAAAGGGCTATAAAGAATGCCTTAGCTTTGATCCAGCCAGACCACTTCTGGCTTTGTACCCCAAAGAGAGAATAAGAAAAAATACTTGTACAAAAATGCTTATAGCTGCACTTTTTGTGGTGGCAAAAATTTGGAAAATGAGGGGGTGTCCATAGATTGGGGAATAATTGAACAAAGTGTGATATCTGTTGATGATGAAATACTATTGTGCTGAAAGAAATGATGAACTACAGGAATTCCATATGAACTGGAATGAATCCCAGGATTTGATGCAGAACAAAAGAAGCAGAATCATTGTACACAGAGACCAATACTTTGCGGCCCAATCAAATGTACAGACTTTTCTACCAGCAGCAGTGCAATGACCCAGGATAATCCAGAGGAACTCATGAGAAAGAATGCTATCCACATCCAGAGAAAGACCTGTGGGCATAGAAATGCAAAAGAAAAACATATGATTAATCATATGGTTTGATGGGGATATGATTAGGTTCAGGGCTTTAAAAGTTCACTCTATTACAAATATGAATAATAAGAAAATAAGTTTTGAACAATGATACATGTATAACAGTGGAATTATTTATCAGTTCCAGGAGAGGGGAGGGAAGGGGAGGAGAAATAATAAGTCATGTAAACATAGGAAAATATTCTAAATTAATTAAAAATAGTTTTTGTGGAAAGAGAAAATTTTGGCTAATGAGTTGGGCAATACTGAGCAGATGGAAGTACAGAGTTTCCATTTTAGCGTTACCTTGGAAAGACTTTATGCAAGAGATATATGATCCCTGTAATGTAGAAGATGGCATAACATCCCTGACAAACCTTGCAATAATAAAACTTCAAATATGATGGTAACTGATTATGGTGTTAGAGGTGTCCTCTTGATTCTAGTGATGCATATGTTTCTGAGGTGTTATGATGATAATAACAGATAGTTTGGAGAAGCAGATAAATGTGTCAGGGCCAAATAGAGCTTTAAGTCAAGGGCCAGAGATTGACAGGCTTCAGTGATGAAAGGAGGGGTTAAACACTCCTGGCTCTCAAACGCCTCCCCCTCTAACTGCTTCTGCTTCAGTTGGTAATGAAGACAGGAATAAGATTCTTCTGGTAAGTTTCAGTTATGGCTGAAACCCCAATTGATGTTCCTTTTCTTAAATTTATATTCCTCACAGGTCAGTATGATGAGTATATAGAAATTAGTTATCTAACAGTTGAGGACAGAGGAGATCTTCTTAAACTGGCAGCCAACAGGATTCAAACTAAATGTACAGACTGAGTTGTGAGTATCTTTCCCAAATAATTATCAGGCACAGATTTGAAGATAAAAAAAGTTATATTAGGAATTAACAAGGAAAATTAGAGAAATTAATGAAGGTTTTAGGATAATGAGAGGAGACCCTGAACTGTTAAATTGATGCTGCCCTTCCCCCTCTTCTCAAGAGGGGATGAAGCACTTAACTGAAACTGGCTCTCTTGCTATTGATAAATATCTTACTCTCTAATCACTAAGTAATTATATAATTATATTAATGAAGAATAGTAATAACAAACAGGCTAACCTTATGAGTAGAAACTACTAGCTTATGCTACAATGACCACCTCAGGTGAACCCCCAAGTCAGGAGTAGCAAGCAGAGTGTCTGCTCACATCCACTCCCACAAATTAACTGTCTCCAGCCCTTCTCAACTGCCCCTCACCCAAAGTTCTCCAGGGGGGTCCTCTGGAATTCTGGGTGAGGCTCTCCCTGTACCTTTGCAGGGATTCCATGCTTTGCATCTGCTCACAACAGAGGCTGCTTCCATTAATTTTTGCTACATCATATTTAAAAATATATGGTCAACTGTTATTGATTTTAACTCAGTTGAATAGATTATGTTTTCTAAGTGAAAATACTTTCATTACTTATGTTAAATTTCTCTGTGAGATTGTGTATGATAGAGTTCCTCTAAACATCAGTGTTATTTTGAGAGCATTTGAATGGTGGAAATCCATCTGAAGGATTTTTCAAAACTTCTTACCAAGGGCTTGAAGTGGCAGAAACAGAAATTATTTTTAAAGAGTTTGTGGTAGCTTTCTGTTTAAGGAGATAAGGAGTTTGTCTTCAGAATTTGGTTGATTCCAAGTACCACCAAAAACAACCCCCAAACAAAGTATACCAAAACTATAAAAATCCTAGACAGAATGGGCACTTAAAAAATACACTGGAATTCCTATTTTCTTGTTGAATTACTTGATAACCTGACATTGTTTTTGACATGGTGAATGTGGAGTCAGAGTGGAATGATATTTTAATTATCAACTACAAATTGTGTCCTATGAAATCTTCTTGTAATTTTTGTTTTTTTGTCATTATTGTATTAATTTGTCTTTTATTGTGTTCCAATCCAAAATCTAAATCACTAAATTGGCCCAAGTTAGACCTTGACCAGAATAAAAGTAAAATGTTTTGTGCTGAAATCACCGAGTAATGACTCAAACCACTTATATGTGCTAAATGAAATAATATTTAAATTCATTATAAAACTGAAAAATATGCAAAAAAAGACATGGAAGAACAATTTTATTAGACATTTTAATGCTTCTCTTTCACAGCAAGAAAAATTTAATAGAATTTTAATTTAATAGAATGTAATTTAATAGAATAGAATAATAATAGCTAATATTTATAATAGTGCTATAAGATATGTAAAAGACATTGCATACTTTATCTAATTTGATAAAAGGTTATTGAGAAGAGGAAACTGTAGTAATGAAGAGACTTTGAACAATAAGATTTGGAAGACTTGTGGTATCATTTCAATAGCAATATTAAATATTTCATTTTTTAGCAACCCGAAATATATTTTTAAAAAATAAGTCATAATCTGCGATACAAAGAAATACAGATATAAAAGTGAAGAAATATAACATTTATGCTTTATATGAAGAAAAATTATTGAAAATATTGTCCCAAGTAATTCCCACACTGTTGTGAAGAGTTGCTCTTTGAATTAAATATCTTTATTCTAATTTTTCAGGCATGAGTTTTCTTTTAAAAATTATTTATGTGGAAAAAAAATCTTTCTGATTGTGTCTTTAAAGGCCTGTTTCACTTGCTGGTTCCTTAGGGTATATATGAAAGGATTCAGCATAGGGGCAACAGAAGTATTAAGCACAGCTACCCCTTTAGTCATAGCCACCCCTTCCTTTGGTGAAGGTTTGGCATACATGAAGATGCAGCTTCCATAAGAGATGGAGACAACAATCATGTGGGAGGAACAAGTGGAAAAAGCCTTTTTCCTTTGCTGGGCAGAGGGGAATCTCAGAATAGTTCTGAGGATGTAAGCATAAGACAAAATCACTAATGCCAAAGTGAGTAAAAGTGTGAACACAGCTACCCAAAAACTCATGATCTCTAAGACCGTGGTGTCTGTGCAAGAGAGTGACAACATAGGAGAAGTATCACAGGTAAAATGATCAATGACATTGGAGTCACAGAAGTCCAGCTGGAGGCCCATGATGACTGGTGGAAAGATAACAAGGAAACCTGCCAGCCAAGAGCTGATTACAAGCTGGCTGCAGACTTTACTGCTCATGATGGTTGTGTAATGTAGAGGTTTACAGATAGCCACATAGCGATCATAGGACATGGCTGCCAGCAGAAAAAATTCTGTTGCACCAAAGAGGATAAAAAAGAACACCTGGGCCAGGCAAGAATTATAAGAAATTGCTTTTTCTTTAGTTATTATACTGACCAGAAATCTCGGAATGCAGACAGTTGTAAATGAGATTTCTAAGAAGGAGAAGTTTCTGAGGAAGAAATACATAGGAGTCTTGAGGTGTGAGTCCATCAGGGTTAGGGTGATGATGGTCAAGTTGCCAGTGACACTCAATATGTAGGTGAGAAACAGAAAGACAAAAATCAAGATCTGTAGCTCTGGGTCATCAGTCAGTCCCAGGAGAATGAACTCTGTCACTGATGTTTGATTTCTCATGACTGGTGCTTGACATCTGCCAGATCCTCAAATTAAAAAAAGAGAGAGAAAGAAATAATTAAGGGAATAAGTTGAGAGACTTCTATTGGGCAACTATATTGTGAGAGAGTCCTACAGGACCAAGGGAAGGGAGATAGTCTAGGAGAGATTATTAAAGTATATTCAATGAAATACAGAAGAGGATTAAAATGTGACCTTCCTTTGTCTGCCGTATGTCCTGAAGTTCTAACTGAATTCCTATCTTCTATAGAAAGCTACCTAAGTGTTCTTGAATCCAGAATTTAGTTGTTTCCCATTCATCCTATACATGGCTTGTTTGTATATATTTGTTTGCATACTATTTATAATGTTACAATCTAAGCTCCTTTAGGGTAGGGGCTGTCTATTGCCTCTTTTTCTATTCTTGGCCTTTAACACAGTACCTAGCAATAATGAGTACTTAATAGATGTTCATTGATCTATTGCCTTACAAGTTGATTCCACACTCAAATACATTCCACAATAACTTCATCGAATCCTCCATAAATAAAAAATAAAAAGTGTAATAGTACTTTGTAATTATTTGCAATTTATCCTGTATATAATTCTTTTTTTACATGATTGTTTGCATGTTCTTTACTCTTCTTCCATCTCCACCTTAGATTGTGAGTTCCTTAAAAGCAAGGGCTGTCTTTTGCCTTTCTCTGTATCTCCATATGTTATCAGAGCACCTAGCACATAATGGGTTCTTAATAAATCTTTACTAACTGGTTTCTAAAATGAATTTTAACATTCTTCTCTTAATGCAATCAAATATAAAGTTAGCATTGTAACTTTAATTAATTATAGCATTATATTATTATTATATATCATATATAATCATAACATTATAACATTAATTAATCTACACTGCACCATTCATATATTGTGCTTGCCTTCTACTATAATTCTCAGGGTTTGTTTTTTTTTCAATATTCATTCCTTTCATGTGTTTATGTATGTGTTTGTGTTTTAATCTGAGAATAAGCAGAATCCTATCTACAACCCCACCTGCACCTAATATGGTTAATAGACTTCATAAAATTTCATTTATTTCTACCAAGTTTCATCTTTTTGGATGGCAATCACAGCGGACAATGAAGACGTTTTCAAATCTCCATTTTTTCTTTTAGGTCCTTTTCAAATGTTACATATATTTTTTTTCTGATTTATCTAAGACATTGATACAAATGCTGCCTTTAAGAGACTAAGGATGTAATCCTATTTCATATAGTACACATCATTCTTCAAGATGACAATGATCTGTTCATCTATATTCTTTGTGTCATGTTGATCAGCTAACTGCATCCATCAGAATGAGCCCAGTTGGGACTTTATATCTTGTTCCCAATGCTAAGGTGAGAGAATCCGTTGAATATTTTACTGAAATTCATGTACACTATGGCTATTGCATTCTCTTTTGCCAACAGTTCTAGTAAACCTGTCAGGAATGAGGTGGAGTTAGTTCGGTACGACTTTTTATATAACCAAATGATGGTTATATTAGTGATCACCACTTATACAATCTAGATGTTGTTGTAATAAGAAATGTGAGGAGGTAATGGATTAGGCTGGTGGTCATGTTAGTGTAGGTAGCAAGACAAATGTGGAGATGTTATGGTTCCCATTTTTTCTAGTGATAGGCTTTATTGATTGTAGAAACTATTAATGTAAAGTCAAATATTATAAAATTAATTTGGGAGGTTATGGTATATAGTGATTATATTAGGAAAATATGAAAAATAATGTTCATCAGAGTTATGCTTATATTCTAATGAATATTTCAAACACATCTCGCCCACCTTAGAATGGAAAAGAAAATGGCCAAATGTTAGAGAAAAGCTTAATGAATTCTAAAATTAAAGTTAAAGTTGAAACTGTATTCAATTCAGGGGGAAAACGAGTTCTTGGTAGATATTCATTGTTCTTCCTTTAGGACTTATGATTTTCAGTACAGCAGATATATCAGCTATGATGAAATATATCAAAGAGGAAATATCCAGAAAAACACCCTCTAAGCTAATAGGAGACAAAAGATAAAATATAACTGAGAAGAAACATAGAGAACATACTCACTTTTTACATTATTCTTGATGGATTCAGTTGTAAGTTAGAACCCAAAGGGTACTCTTTACTTAAATTGAGAGGAAATATTGGGTTCAAATTGGGGAGAGTTCTATATACAGACACCACTTTCTATTGCTTGGTCACACAAATGTGTATACTCATATACATTAAATCTAGAATATAAAGGATATCCCCAGTTGTCACTCCTCTAAACAATTAAATGAGTATTTTCAATCCTATTTCTCAACCCTATATCAAATGTTATATATTAGACACTGGAAATCTGATCAATGTCACCATAAATATATTTTCCTAAACTCTAAAAAATGTAAAAGAAAAGACTGACATAAAAAGCAAGATAATTATGAAAACTTCTCTGCTATATTATTTACATGAGAGTTTTTACAGAAGCAAAGCTTCTTCACAACAAGACCAGACACAATTTATCTGTTTTCTCTGTATGATCTCAGAGGGATTCATTAAGGAAAAGAAATGGAAAAAAGTCCTTAGGGACACATAAAAAGATGATCATAATCATTCTACATCATAATCAAGTTTGGCAACAAGCTTTAAGTGAGTGTCTATAGGAACTGTAAAAGCATGAGATATTCTTTCAATTATAAACTGCAAGAAGAATCATTGATAAATCAATGGAAGTTGATATCCTTTGGCTGTCATGTTACCCATATGAACCTTGTTTAAACTTGGGGTAAAGAAAGAGTCACCCAAAGATCAAGGTACATCATCCACCTATCCAACCATCCATCCATCAATCTATTGATATAATAACTATTTATTGATTATTTAACATATAAATAGTGATTTGGCAGATATGAGATAAAATAAAACCAACTAAAATTCAATGCAATTGAATAAACAAATGTTAATCAACTATTATGTGAAAGTTGATATTCAAGGAAGTATATGCATAAAGACAAAAAATAAAGTGATTCCTAATTTCAATGTGCAAGTGTTCTTTAGGGGTAGGAGATGTCACAACATGTATAATAAAAGCAAATATAACAGGAAGGAGGTATAGCTTGAGCAAAGGTCAGGAGATGAGAGGAATCATGTTTTTCAGCAAATTGGTAGAATGAGTTCTTCCAGGTTTAGTGAACATTGCTCCAGTCTTGGATTTACTGGATCCACTGAAAGGATCTTTAATATTCCCTTTTGGATAGTGAAATTTAAGTGACCAAAGATTCTGTGCTTTTAGTATTGGGAGCACCTTGCAGCCTTTGTGGTCCTTGACACTGCACAGCATCTGTACCATGCTTCAAAAACCAATGATTCCCTTTCATGTGGAAGCTGACACCCAGGAAAAAGGTCAAGCAGGCTCTGAACTCTGGCCTCAACCTCTGTTGGACTGTGTTTCTTTTTGTGTTCAAACCACTATTAACTAATGATGTTCAATCAAAAAAGTTGGGCTGTTATTGAAGAAACAATTCTCTTGGTTCCATCTCTTTGAAGGCTAAATAGAATTTCTACTCTTAGGCTCATCCTTTGTTGAATCTCAAATCATTTCTTGATGCTGCCAACTAGGAAGAAGAATCTAGGAAATCAGTGCCAACAGTTTTGTAAAGGCAGAAGGCTAGACAAGACAAACTATTACCAGTGGGCAGAACTTTCCAACCCGCTTTGCCCCACCATTTCCCTATGGGAAACTAGGATAGATTGTCTGGGAACTCACCCAAAAAGCAGTATTTCCATCCATCTTGGCTTCTGACGATTTACTTTTAATTAATATTCAACACATTTCAGTTTTGAAACTACAGCAGAACCTCTCAAGTCTTCTCTGCACAAGTTCTACTGGATATCTCTCCCCAGAATTCCCCTACCTCCTGGCCCCATAAATAATGTAGAGGCAAGAAGAATTGCAGGGTATGATGCAGCTTAAATTCCAATTTTTTTCCCAGCAATTCTAGTCATATTGAAGTTCTTTCTTATTAGATTTATGTTTTTATATTTATAAAACACTGAGCAATTGAGGTCAATTATTTCTGATTCCTTTTTGTATAGTCTGTTGCATTGATTTATATATATTCTAACCAGTACTAATAGTTTTGAAAATTATTGATTTATAATACTATTGCAGGATTGAATGTAGGATTTTCTTTTCATGCTACTTTTTTTAATCCTTGACATTTTAAATATTTGGTTCTCCCAAATGAATTTTGCTATTATTTTTATACTTCTTCATAGTATCTTCTTTGTGGTTTTACTGGCATAGCACTAAATATGTAAAATGATTTTCATAGGATTATCATTTTCATTAAGTTGGAATGATAATAACCTTGAATGATAAATATCTCCATATGCTTAATTTATTTACTCATTAAGAACCATTTTGAGTGAGATTGATGTAATATCTTCCCCCCATACACCTTCTTAGATAATACATACATATATACATGCATGCCCCCACAGAGGTTGGACTTTTTCCAGTTGTCCTTTTTCTAGGTCAGTCAAGGGTACATTTCTCAAAGCATTTTCTGATAGTCCTACAAAGGAAAGTACAGAATCTGAGATTTTTGGAATGCAAACAAACAAAATTATGAAAATACTTTTTCCTGAAATCTAAGGAATTTAAAGAAAGTCCTGCCAAGAAAGGAATGGTTTTATTCCTGGAAACTCTAGTTTCATCATTTTCATTATTTTTCTCATTTGGTTATGTGGATTCTCTCCAACTGAACAAGTCATAGTTTATCTGTTTATCAGCATTATGGATTTTATTTTTAAGAAAACAAATAGAACAAGTCCCTGGGGTAAGATTTTAGTAAGACACTAATGGACATGTATTATAGTAAATTATGTTAACACACTTAAAGTGAGTGACAGTAGTCATAATCCTAAAGAATACTGAAGATGATGCAGGTTTCTGAGGCCAAAAACACTCGTGAGGAATCAATGACTTGTGGATTTACTTGGCTTTCATGTAAGCCAAATTATGATTCCAGGTTAAACTTGTAGGATGAAAAGTATCATTTGATTTATCACCTTCAAGTCTACTGTAGAAGCTAAGTTTTAATTTATTTTGTTCTTTGCAATGATTTAATGTGTAGTTCACACACACACACACACACACAGAAGAATCTGGTTTCCTTGGTTCTGCTTATTTCCCTTTGTCAATTTATATATCTTTCCACAAATCTCTATTATTTTTCTTTCTCAGAGTTTCTTAAAATCCCATGTGGTATATAAATAGATTATGTTATATGATTCCTTCTTTTTTTAAAGAGGAAGCATTTAGTTTTGCTTATGAATTTTTTCTCCTGTATTGAAGATATATGTACATTTTGGATAGTATTTAGCTTCTCCTTTTAAAATTACATTTGTAATTTATCCTCTCTTTTAAAATAGTATTTTAGAGATATAATTTTCCCTGCAATGATAATTTTAGCAACCTCCTAGGAATTTTCAACGATTATCTAATTATCACTCATCTTCATATAATTAATTGCCTATAACTTTTTTCTTTCAACTACTCATTTATTTATTCAACTTTAAAATCTCTACTTAGACTTGTATTTTTGCTTGTGCTAAAATTATTAATTAGTATTTTTCTCATGGTCTATGCAGAATATATCCCTTTTTAATGTGCAAGTGATTATTTATACAAATGATTATATATGTAAGTGATATTCTTAAAATATCTGAACACTAGCACATAGTTTTTCTTTGTAATAGGAAAACATGGTAGTAAAAGAATAACAAGTACACCAACATTTCAATTCAGAAGATGCCATAAGTCTTTCAGCTCTAACTTTTCCAAAAGACTGTCCAGTTTTATAGTTTCCTTCTTTGCTTATCTTTCTATTACATAGGCTGGTATGTGACACAATGAATAGAACACTAGACCTAGAGTTACAAGACAAATCTGACCTTAGACAGCTAATAACTTTATGACCTTTGGCAAGTCTCCCAACCTCTGACTCAGTTGTCTTAAATGTAAAGTGGATATAATAGCCCCAACTTCTTGGAATTGTTATGAGGATAAAATGAGATAATGTTCATAAAATACTTACATATCTTAGAACACTATTTATATGCTAGTTATTATATTTATTCAATTCTGTGATTGGAATATTAAAGCTTCCCATGTTTTCATATCTTGATTTCCCTATTTCAAATGTTACCACAATTTTTCTAATGAACTAGACTAAAAAACTGAGTCTTCTCCCCTACCAAATGTTAAACTCCTTGAGGACAAGGATCTGTATCTTATTTGTCATTGTATCTCCCTTAACATTAAATAAAATACTTGTGGACATTTATTTCAAGAAATAAATATTAAGCAGCTCCTATGTACATTGTAATGTGTTTATGGTTCCTGAATCAATATTGTTGCATTTCTTACTTTTTTAATTTTATTTTTATTTTCCACATTATTCATTCTCGTAAGTTAACAATTTCACAAAACCAAACCCCCAAAATATACATAAAAAGCAAGTGATAAATCATATATTTTCATCTGCATTTCTGCTTCAACACTTCTTTCTCTGGAGGTTGATAGCATTCTTTTTCATTAATCCCTCAGAATTGTCCTAGATCATTGTATTGCTGTTAGTAACAAAGGCGATCACATTTAATAGTTTCGCAACATTGTAGTTACTTTGTTTAATGTTCTCTGCTTCTGCTTCTTTCACTCTACATCAGTTTACATAGATCTTTCCAGTGCTTTCTGAAATCATCCTGTTCATCATTCCTTAGAGCACAATAGTATTTCATCACTGGAATACTATTGTGCTCAAAGGAATAAAGAACTGGAGGAATTCCACGTGAACTGGAATGACCTCCAGGAAATGATGCAGAGTGAAAGGAGCAGAACCAGGAGAACATTGTACACAGAGACTGATACACTGTGGGACAATCGAACATAATGGACTTCTCTACTAGCAGCAATGTAAGGATCCATAGCAATCTCCCTTATGAGGGACTTATGAGAAAGAAAACTAGCTACATTCAGAGGAAGAACTGTGGGAGGAGAAACACAGAAGAAAAACAACTGCAACTGCTTGAACACATGGACTGATGGGGATATTATTGGGGATGTAGACACTAAATGATAACTCTAGTCCAGCTATTATTAATATGGAATTAGGTCTTGATCAAGGATACATGTAAAACCCATTGGAATTGTACATTGGCTAATGGGGGCTAAGAGGGTTTGGGGGAGATGGAAAGAATATGAAATATGTAACCATGGGAAAATATTAAAAATAAAATTTTTTAAATTAAAAAATTAAATAAATATATTATTGCATCACTATTTTGTTCAGCCATTCCCCAATTGAAGATCATCCCTTTAGTTTCCAATTCTTTGTCACCACAAAAAGAACAGGTATAAAATTTTTTGTACAAATAGGCCCTCTCTCATTTTTTTATCTCTTTAGGATACAGACCTAGTAGTGGTATTTACTGGATCAAAAGGTATGCATCCCTTTATAGCCCTTTGGACATAATTCCAAGTTGCCCTCATGAATGGTTGGATTACATTCTGGATGGAAATTTGGAACAATGCCCAAAGGCTTTAAGAGACTGCTTGCCCTTTGATCCAGTCATACCATTGCTGGGTTCATACCCCAAAGAGATAATAAGGAAAAATACTTGTACAAAAATATTTATAGCAGCGCTTTTTGTATTGGCAAAAAATTGTAAAAGGAGAGGATGCCCTTCAATTGGAGAATGGCTGAACAAATTGTAGTATCTGTTGGTGATGGAATACTATTGTGCTCAAAGGAATAATAAACTGGAGCAATTCCATGGGAAATAGAACAACCTCCAGGAATTGTTGCAGAGTGAAAGGAGCAGAACCAGGATAACATTATACACAGAAAGTGATACACTGTAGTACAATCCAATGTAATGGACTTCTCTACTTGCAGCAATGCAATGATCCGAGACAATTTTGAAGGACTTGCGAGAAAGAATGTTATCCACATCCAGAGAAAGAATTGTGGAAGTAGAAACATAGAAGAAAAACAATTGCTCAATCACATGGATCAATTGGGATATTATTGGGGATATAAATTCTAAAATGAGCACACTAGTGCAAATATCAATAATATGGAAATAGGCATTGTTCAACGACACATGTAAAACCCAGTGGAATTGCATGTTCACTTTGGGAGGGAGATAAGAGAAGGAAAGGGAAAGAAAATGAATCATGTAACCATGGAAAAATGTTCTTAATTAATCAATAAACACACACACACAGTTGGATCAATTCGCAACTACCAGCAAAGTATTAATGCCCCACTTTTGCCGCATCCCCCCCCCCAACATTGATCATTTTCCTTTCCTCTGATATTGGAGAATCTGAGAGGTGTGTTTTGCATTTCTCTAATGTAGAGGGATTTAGAACTTTTTTTATATGATAATGATAGTTTTTATTTCTCTATCTGAAAACTGTCTACTCATGTCCTTTAGCTACTTATCAATTGGAAAATGACTTGGATTTTTATAAATTTCACTTATTTCTTTACATATTTGAGAAATGAGATCTTTATCAGAGAAATTTGTTATAAAAATGTTTCCCAGTTTTTTTTTGTTACCCTTCTAATCTTGGTTGCAGTGGTTTTGCTTGTGCAAAACCTTTTTAATTTAATATAATCAAAGTTATTTATTTTACATCTTGTAATGTTCTCAATCTCTTGTTTAGTCAGAAATTTCTCCCTTCTCCATAGGTTTGACAGGAAAACTATTCTATGTTGCTCTAATTACTTATAATATCATTCTTTATGTTTAAATCATATACCCATTTTGACCTTATCTTTGTATAGGGTGTGAAATATTCCTCTAAACCCAATATGTGCCAAACTGTTTTCCAATTTTGCCAGCAGTTTTTTTTTTAAATAGTGAGTTCTTATCCCCAGAGCTGGAATCTTTGGTTTTTAACAAATAATAGGTTGTTGAGGTCACTTGCCCTTAGTCTATTCCATTAATCCACCCTTCTATTTAGTAGCCAGTACCAGCTTGTTTTGAGGATTACAACTTCATAGAACAGTTGAAGATCTGATACTGCTGGGCCACTATCTTTCACATTTTTTTTCATTAGTTCCCTCAATCCTCTTGACTTTTGTTCTTCAAGATGAATTTTATTACTATTTTTCTAGTTCTATAAAATAGTTTTTTGTTAGTTTGATAGGTATGGCATTAAATAAGTAAATTAATTTAGGTAGGATTGTCATATTTATTATATTAGCGCAGCCTACTCCTGAGGAATTAATGATTTTTCAATTGTTTAAATCTAGTTTTATTTTTGTGAAAAGTGTTTTGGAGTTATGTTCATATAATTCCTGAGTTTGTCTTGGAAGATAAATTTCCAAATATATTATCTCAGGTGATTTTAAATTAAAAATTAAATTTCTAAGTCTTACTGATGAGTTTTGTTGAAAATATATAGAAATGCTGATGATTTATGAAGGTTTATCTTGTACCCTTCAACTTTGCTAAATTTATTAATTATTCTCACTGTCTTTTTAGTTGATTTTCCAGGATTTTCAAATTATACCATATCATCTGCAAAGAGGTATAGCTTAATTTCCTCATTGCATACTTTAATCCTTTCAATTTCTTTTTCTTCTCTAATTACTACTGTTAGCATTTCTAGTACTATATTAAATAATTATGGTGATAATGGGCATCCTTGCTTCACTACTGATGATACCTGCTGATGGTTTTTAAAAATGTTTGTTTTTTTTGAGGAAAGGGTCTAGAGCCTAGACATCATATGAATTTCAAGAAACTATAAAGGAAAAATACCATGATGACTTAGGTGTAGTGGGTAAAAGAGAAATTGAAAAAATATATACTGATTACTTCTTTTTTAATTAAGTTTACTTATTTAATTAATTTAGAATATTTAAAAAAATAATTTAATTGATTAAGAAAATTTTTTCCATGGTTACATGATTCATGTTCTTTCCCTCCCCACCTCAAACCCCCTTCCCTGTAGCCAATCAGCAATTCCACTGGGTTGTACTTGTGTCATGGATCAAGACCTATTTCCATATTATTAATATTTGCACCACTCTGATCATTTTACTGTCTACACCCCAATTATATCCCTATTGAACAATGTGATCAAGCAGTTGTTTTTCTTCTATGTTTCTATTTTCCACAGTTCTTTCTCTGAATGTGGATAGCATTCTTTCTCACAAGTCCCTCAGAGTTATACTGGATCATTGCATTGCTGCTAGTAGAGAAGTCCATTATATTGGATTGTACCACAGTGTATCCATCTCTGTGTATAATGTTCTCTTGGCTCTGCTCCTTTCACTTTGCATCAAATCCTTGAGATCATTTCAGTTCATATGGAATTCCTCCAGTTTATTATTCCTTTGAGCACAATAGTATCCCATCACCAACAGATACCACAATTTGATCAATCATTCTCCAATTGAAGGGCATCCCCTCATTTTCCAAGTTTCTGCCACCACAAAGAATGCAGCTATAAAAATTTTTGTACAAGTCTTTGTCTCTATCATTTCTTTGGGGTACAAACCCAGCAGTGGTATGGTTGGATAAAAGGGCAGTCAATCTTTTAAAGCCCTTTGTGCATAATTCCAATTGCCTTCCAGAATGGTTGGATCAATTCACAACTCCACTAGCACATCCCTTACAACATTTATTACTTTCCTTTGCTGTCATATTAGCCAGTCTGTTAGGTGTGAGGTGATACCTCAGGGTTCTTTTAATTTGCATTTCTTTAATTATAAGAGATTTAGAACACTTTTTCATGTGCTTATTGTTATTTTTTATTTCTTTATCTGAAAATGACCTATTCATGTCTCTTGTCCATTTATCATTTGGGAAATGGTTTGATTTTTTTGTACAATTGATTTAGCTCCAAATAAATTTGAGCAATTAGACCTTTGTCAGAGGTTTTTGTTATAAAGATTTTTTTCCAATTTGTTGCTTTCCTTCTAGTTTTGGTTATATTGGTTTTGTTTGAACAAAAAATTTAATTTAATGTAATCAAAATTATTTTACATTTTGTAATATTCTCTATCTCTTGCTTAGTTTTAAAAATCTTTCCTTTACCATAGACCTGACAGGTGAACTATTCTATGTTCATCTAATATACATATAGTTTTATTCTTTATATTTGTCATTCATCCATTCAGAATTTATCTTGGTTTAGGGTGTGAGATGTTGATCTAGACCTAATCTCTCCCATAATCTTTTCCAACTTTCCCAGAAGTTTTTGTCAAATAGTGGGTTTTTGTCCTAAAAGCTGGGATCTTTGGGTTTTTACTATCTTGCTAAGGACATTTACCCCAAGTCTATTCCATTGATCCTCCCTTCTGTCTCTTAGCCAGTGCCGTATTCTTTTGATAACCACTGCTTTATAGTACAGTTTAAGATCTGGTACTGCTAGGCCACGATCCTTTACATTTTTTTCCATTATTTCCCTTGATATTCTTGATCTTTTGTTTTTCAAAATGAACTTTGTTATAAATTTTTCCAATTTAGTAAAAAAGTTTCTTGGTCATTTCATAGGTATGGCACTGAATAAGTAAAGTAATTTGGGTAGAATTGTCATTTTTATCATTTACCTCATTGTTCTCATGAGCAATTGGAAAAACTCATGTTTTTTCCAGTTGTTTAGATCTAGTTGTTTTTTTGAATTTTTTTATTGACTAACTAAGAAAATTTTTCCATGGTTACATGATTCATGTTATTTTCTGTTCCTTCCACCACTCCCTTCCACAGCCCATGCTCAATTCCCCTGGGATATATATGTGTCATTGATCAAGACCCTCCTCTATACCATTGACACTTGCACTAGGGTGATCATTCAGTCTATATCCCCGATTATCTCCCCATCGAACCTATGAGATCAAGTATTTGTTTTCTTTTTCTGTTTCTGCTCCCACAGTTCTTTCTCTGGATGTGAATAGCATTTTTTCTTATAGGTCCTTCAGAAATGTCTTGAATCATTGCATTGCTGTTAGAAGAGAAGTCCATTACATTCGATTGTACTACAGTGTATCCATTTTAGACTGAATTTTAATTGTATGGAAAGTGTTTTTTAGTAGTGTTTGTATAATTCCTGTGTTTGTCTTAGCAAATAGATTCCTAAATATTTTATATTATCTAGAGTGATTTTCAATTGAATTTCTTTTTCTAACTCTTGCTGCTGAGATGTGTGGGAAACAGATAGGAATGCTGATGATTTATGAGGGTTTATTTTGTATCCTGCAACTTTGCTAAAGTTGTTGATTATTTCTACTAGCTTTTTAGTTTATTCTCTAGGATTCCTTAAGTAGACCATCATATTATCTGCAAAGATTGATAGTTTAGTCTACTCATTGCCTATTTTAATATCTTCAATTTCTTTTTCTTCTCTGATTGCTACTGCTAGTTTTTCTAGTAGAATGTCACATCATAGAAGTGATAATGGGCATCATTGTTTAATTCCTGATCTTGTTGGGAAGGCTTCTAATTAATCCCCATTGCAGATGATGCTTGTTGAGAGTTTTAAATTTATACTGCTTATTATTTTGAAGAAAGGCCCTTCTATTCCTATACTTTCCAGTGTTTTCAATAGGAATGGGTGCTGTATTTTGTCAAAGGCTTTTTCAGTATCTATTGAGATAATCATGTGATTTTTGTTTGTTAGTTTGTTGATATGGTCAATTATGTGGATGGTTTTCCTAATGTTGAACCATCCTTGCATTCCTGGCATAAATCCCACATGATCATGGTGGATAATCCTCTTGATCACTTGCTGGAGTCTTTTTGCTAGTATTCAGTTTAGGATTTTTGCATCCTTGTTCATTAAGGAGATTAGTCAGTAATATTCTTTCTCTATTTTTGATCTGCCTGACTTTGGAATCAGTATCATATTTCTGTCATAAAAGGTATTTGGTAAAACACATTGTTTGCTTATTTTGTCAAATAGTTTGAATAGTATTAGGATTAGTTGTTCTTTAAATATTTGATAAAATTCATTTGTGAATCCATCTGGCTCCTATTGAAAACACTAGAAAGCATAGGAAAAGAAGGACCTTTCCTAAAATAATAAATAGTATATATCTAAAACCATCAACAAGCATCATCTGCAATGTGGATAAATTAGAAGCCTTCCCAATAAGATAAGGAGTAAAACAAGGATAACCATTATCACCTCTATTATTTAACATTGTACTGGAAACACTAGTAGTAGCAATTAGAGAGGAAAAAAAAATTGAAGGTATCAAAATAGGCAATGAGGAGATTAAGCTATCACTCTTTGCAGATGATATGATGGTCTACTTAAAAAAAATCCTAGAGAATGAACTAGAAAGCTAGTGGAAATAATCAAAAACTTTAGCAAAGTTGCAGGATACAAAATAAATTCACAAATCATCAGCAATTCTATATATTTCCAACACATTACAGCAGCAAGAATTAGAAAGAAAAACACCATTTAAAATCACCTTAGACAATATAAATTACTTAGGAATCTATCTACCAAAACAAACACAGGAATTATATGAAAACAACTACAAAACACTTTCCAAGCAATTAAAACTAGATCTAAACAATTGGAAAAATATTGATTGCTCATGGGTAGGAAAAGCTGACATAATAAAAATGACCATTCTACCCAAATTAATTTACCTATTTAGCGCCATATCCATAAAACTACCAAAAAACTTTTTACTGAATTAGGAAAAACTATAACAAAGTTCATTTGAAAGAACAAAAGATCAAGAATATCAAGAGAAATAATGAAAAAAATGTGAAGGAAGGTGGCCTAGCAGTTCCAGATATTAAACTATACTATAAAGCAGTGGTCATCAAAACAATAACTGGTGAAGAGACAGAAGGGAGGATAAGTAGAATAGACTTGGGGTAAGAGACCTCAGCAAGACAGTCTTCGATAAACCCAAAGGGCCTAGCTTTTAGGACAAAAATACCCTATTTGACAAAAACTACTGGTAAAATTGGAAATTAATATGGGAGAGATTAGGTTTATATCAACATCTCACACCCTTCACCAAGATAAATTCAGAATGGGTGAATGATTTCAATATAAAGAAGGAAATTATAAGAAAATTAGGTGAACACAGCATAGTACCCTTGTCAGATTGCTGGGAAAGGAAACATTTTAAAACCAAGCAAGAGTTAGAAAAAATTACAAAATGTAAAATAAATAATTTCAATTACATTAAATTAAAAAGTTTTTGTAGAAACAAATACAATGTAACCCAAATCAGAAGGGAAACAACAAACTGGGAAAAAATCTTTATGACAAAAAACTCTGACAATGTTCTAATTTCTCCAATATACAAGGAACTAAATCAATTGTACAAAAAATCAAGCCATTTCCCAATTGATAAATGGGAAAGGGACATGAATAGACAATTTTCAGATAAAGAAATCAAAACTATCAATAAGCACATGAGAAAGTGTTCTAAATCTCTAGTAATTAGAGAAATGTCAATCAAAACAACTCTGAGATATCACCTCACATCCAGAAGATTGGGTAAAATGACAGCAGGGGAGGGTAATGAATGTTGGAGGGGGATGTGGCAAAATTGGGACATTAATGCACTGCTGGTAGAGTTGTGAACTGATCCAATCATTCTGAATGGCAATTTGGAACTCTACCCAAAGAGCACTAAAAGATTGTTCCTCAGCCTCATGGGGTTCCAAGTCTCACTGCTCTCTGGGGTAAGTCTGTCATGACCTCATCTAGCCCCCTAAGAACCTAGCTATTGCCCTGCACTTGCTCTGACTCTGGAGCCATAGGTGGTATGGGGGAGGAGTGATCAGCTCATGCTTTTCTAGGAGTAATTTTATCCCCTTATTGTGTGAAAATGCCCAAACCCTGCCTACCTTCAAGCCTGCACCCTACAGAAGAGCCCCTTCACTGGTCTGGTTTTGGTTTTTGTTCTTTTCAAGTGCTTTATATTAGCAAGTGGTGAGGATAGGAAGCCTCTTACTTCTACACTGAGGCCATCTTATCCCAGAAGTCCAATGATAACATTTTAAATAAAGGAAAGTAGGATTAAAAAGAAAATTAATATTAATGAAATATATTTATTAAATTTTCTTTCTAAAGATCACAATTTATGCCCTCATAAACAAGACTGATAGATCAAAGGGAAAAATATGAGGGAATTATTTGTCTTATAATAATATTGGGAAGGTAAAACTTTCCATTTATCCTGAAAAAAGGGCATATTTTATTACTTTGTAGGTAATCTTAAGTCCCTCAATAACTGTGAAGGTGTCTTTATTCTTTCCCTTCATAAAAAGGAGGTAGTTCTTCCATATCGCTACAGGCAATAAAAGATATCTGCATAAGACAAAATCACTGATGTTAAAGTGCATCTTAGTGTAAATATAGCAAAAAAAAAAAGATATTATCTTTAAGACCTGGACAGAGACATTTGATATAGTCACCTTGAAGGTATTCATAGGAAGATAAAATTTTGGCTGATAAGTTGGGCAACACTAAGTGGATGGAAGTACAGTTCAAATTTCAGTTTTAGCTTTCACCTTGGGGTGGGCCGTATGCAAGCGATAGATGATCCCTGGCAAACCTTGTGATGATAAAACTTCAAATATGATGGCAACTGATTAGGTTATTAGAAGGGTCATCTTGATATGAATTATATGCATGATTCTGGGGCTATTTACATTAATCATTGCTATGTTATATTTAAAAATATATGGTTACCTGCTATTGATTTTGATTCAACTGCATAGATTATGCTTTCTAAGAGAAAAATGCTTCTGTTACTCATATTAAATTTCTCATGAGTTATTGTGTACAATAAATTTCCTGTAAAGACCGGAATTATTTTGAGGGAATTTCAGTAGTAAAAACCCATCTGAAGGATATTTCAAAACTTTTTGCCCAGGGTCTGATATGGTAGAAAGAAAAGTAATTTTTAAAGAGTACAAGGTAACTTACTTTATAAGGAGATGAGATTATCTTCAAAATTTTTTTGATTCAGGGTAGAATAGATATAAAAACCCTAGATGGAATAGGCTTTCAAGAAATACCCTGGAATTCCCATTTTCCTATTGATTGACTTTCCAACCTGGCATTGTTGTTGGGTTTTGTTTTGTATTTTGTATTTATTTTTTAAAACCCTACCCTTCAATCTTAGATATAATACTGTGTATTGGTTCAAAGGCAGAAGAGCAATAAGGGCTAAGCAATGGGGTTGTGACTTGTCCAGGGTCACACAGCTAGGAAGTGTCTGAGGCTGGATTTGAACCTAGGACCTCCTGTCTCTAGGCCTGACTCTCATTCCACTGAGTCACCTAGCTGTCCCCTTGGCATTGTTGTTAACATGGTGAATGTAGAAGCAGAATAGAATTGTGTTGTAGTCAGCAATAAAAAATCTCCTATGAAATCTTATTGTAATTATTGATTTGTTGTGATTGTTTTAATTTGGGTTTTATTGTGTTTCAAACCAAAATCTAAATTGATAAATTGGCCTGAAGTAGGCATTGACCTGAATAAAAGAAAATTGTTTTATACTGAAGTCACTAAATAATGAGGTGAACACACATTTTTGCTTAAGGAAATGACATTTAAATTCATAAGAAAACTGAAAAAGATGCAAAAAGACATCATAGTACAATTATGATTGGTCATTTAATGCTTTTCTTTCACAGCAAGAAAAACTTAATAGAATTATCAATAATAACTAATATTTATAACAGTGTTTTAATATATGTAAAAGACATTGCATGTCTCATCTAAATCGATTAAAGATTATTAAAAAGAGGAAAGAGCAGTAATGAACAGTTTGAACAATAAGATTTGGAAAACTTATGGTTTTATTTGAATAGCAATATTAAATATTTTGGCAAGCTTAAATATTTGTCAAAATCAATTATATTCTGAAATAAAAGGAAATATATAAAGGTGAAGAAATATTGTTTATGCTTCATGCATAAAAATAAATGATATTGAAAAGAGATTGTCCCAAGTGATTCCCACATTGCTGTGAAGAGGAAAGAGAAAGGAGAATGAATCTAGGGAATGATTTTCCAGGGCCTCTTTGGTTTATTTTATGTTTCCTCTTATCTTTTTTCAGCCATGATTTTTCTTTTAAACATCATTTATGTGAAAAAAAAATTTTTCTGATTGTGTCCTTAAAGGCCTGTTTCACCTGCTGGTTCCTTAGGGTATATATGAAAGGATTCAGCATAGGGGCAACAGAAGTATTAAGCACAGCTACCCCTTTAGTCATAGCCACCCCTTTCTTTGGTGATGGTTTGACATACATGAAGATGCAGCTTCCATAAGAGATGGAGACAACAATCATGTGGGAGGAACAAGTGGAAAAAGCCTTTTTCCTTTGCTGGGCAGAGGGGAATCTCAGAATAGTTCTGAGGATGTAAGCGTAAGACAAAATCACTAATGCCAAAGTGAGTAAGAGTGTGAACACAGCTATCCAAAAACTCATGATCTCTAAGACCGTGGTGTCTGTGCAAGAGAGTGACAACATAGGAGAAGTATCACAAGTAAAGTGCTCAATGACATTGGAGTCACAGAAGTCCAGCTGGAGGCCCATGATGACTGGTGGAAAGATAACAAGGAAACCTGCCAGCCAAGAGCTGATTACAAGCTGGCTGCAGACTTTACTGCTCATGATGGTTGTGTAATGTAGAGGTTTACAGATGGCCACATAGCGATCATAGGACATGGCTGCCAGCAGAAAAAATTCTGTTGCACCAAAGAGGATAAAAAAGAACACCTGGGCCAGGCAAGAATTATAAGAAATTGCTTTTTCTTTAGTTATTATACTGGCCAGAAATCTTGGAATGCAAACAGTTGTATATGAGATTTCTAAGAAGGAGAAGTTTCTGAGGAAGAAATACATAGGAGTCTTGAGGTGAGAGTCCATCAGGGTTAGGGTGATGATGGTCAAGTTGCCAGTGACACTCAATATGTAGGTGAGAAACAGAAAGACAAAAATCAAGATCTGTAGCTCTGGGTCATCAGTCAGTCCCAGGAGAATGAACTCTGTCACTGATGTTTGATTTCTCATGTCTGGTGCTTAACATCTGCCAGAACCTTAGGTTTAAAAAAAAGAGAAATAATTAAGGGAATAAGTTGAGAGACTTCTATTGGGCTACTCTATTGTGAAAGAGCCCCACAGGGCAAAATGAAAGCAGATAGTCAAAGAGAGATACCTAAAGCATACTCAATGAAGTCCAGAAAAAAGATTAGATTCTACCCTTCTTCTGTCTTGTTTTCTTAAGGCCCACCTAAAATCCCACCTTTTACAGGAAGCCTTCCCAAACCCTCTAGAGTCCAAAATGCCATTATATCACATTTATCCTGTACATAGCTTGTTTGTACATATTTGTTTGCATGTTCTCTATACTATTAGATTGTAAGCTCCTTGAGTGTGGGGGCTGTCAATTGGCTCTTTTTCTGTCCTCCAGCTCTTAGCACAGTTGCTAGCACAAAGTGCGTGCATAATCTATGTTTCTCTTTTGAGGGATACTTTTTCAAAATGGAAACAACATATGATTTTCCGATCCTCCCTACCTCTCTGCACATTCTCAAGGATTCTGGAAAGATCTACAATATGTATAAAACAGTGGCTTAACAATCATACCCACAAATTTTTTTAGTGAGCAATCAAGATAGGTTGAATTGACATGGTAAATGGTATTGAATGTTAGGTGTTTGCATTTGACTCTAAAATTAATATAGAGACAATTAAGCTTGTTTATCATAGAATGATGTGGTCAGAAATTCCACTTAGGGTAAGTCACTTTAGCAGTTATGAGAAGGATGGTTTGGAGAGGAGGAGTAGATCTGATGATGGTTATACAATCTAGATGGTATTGTAATAAGAAGTGTGAGGAGGTAATGAATTAGGCTGGTGGCCGTGTTAGTGTAGGTGGCAAGACAAATGTGAAGATATTTTGCTTCTCAAATGCTTTGGTGATCGGCTCTATCAGTTATGTAAACTATTAATGAAAATATTATAAAATTAAGTTGCACGTTAGTTACAATATATAATTATTAATAGTAAAATACTGAAGATCAATTTTTCTCAATTATGCCAGTATCTACTGAATATTTCAAGCACATTTCTACCACCTTCCCAAATGTTAGGAAAATGGGAATGGGAAAGTAAATGGCCAAATGTTAAAGAGAACATGAAAGAATTTTTAAATTAAAAATGAAAATGAAATTATTTACTATTCACATGGGAAAGATTCCTAGGGAGTTATTCTTTGTTCTTCCTTCTAGAACTTTTGATTTAAAGACAGGAGAACTATAAAACATGATAAAATATATTAAGGAGGAAAAGCACCCTCTAAGCTTTTGTTCCTAAAAGTTCCCAAACTTTTTTGGCCTACCACCCCCTTTCCAGAAAAAATATTACTTAGCCCCCTGGAAATTAATTTTTTTAAGAATTTTAATAGCAATTAATAGGAAAAATAAATGCACCTGTGACCATCACCAGCCCCCTGAATCACTGCATCACCCACCATGGGACAGTGGCGCCTACTTTGGGAATCACTGCTCTAAGCTAAGAGGAGACAAAAGACTAAGTTTAACTAAGAAGAAACGGAGAACATACTCACTTTTTATATATCTTGATAAATTCAAGTTTAAGTTAAATCCCAAAGATCATGCCTTATTTACTTAAACTGAGAGGAAATATTTGGATTCACCTGGGGAAGAGTGTCATATTCAGGCACTTATTTTTATTGCTTGGTCACACAAATGTGCGCATATACATACACATAAATTTTAGAATATAAAGGACTTCCCCAGTTTTCCCTCTTCTAAACAATTAAATGAGCATTTTCAACTCTACTTCTCAAACATATGGCAAATGGTAGATACTAGACATTAGAAATATGATCTATATAAGTAACCATGAACACACTTTTCCTAAACTCTAAAAAGGTAAAGAAAACAGTGTCACAAAAGCAAGATAATTATGAAAATTTCTTGCTATATCATTTACATGAGAGTTTTTATAGAGGTAAAGCCTCTTCCCAGCAGGACCAGACACCATTTATCTGTTTTCTCTGTATGATCTCAAAGGGATTCATCAAGGAAAATGAAGGAAAAAAAGTCCTTGGGGACAGATAATAAGATGATAGTAATCATTCTATATCATAATCAAGTTTGGCAAAAAGCTTTATGTGAGTATCTATGGGAATTGTATTCCAAGAGGTTATTTATGGGGGCAGCTGGGTAGCTCAGTGGATTGAGAGCCAGGCCTAGAGACAGGAGGCCTCAGACACTTCCCAGCTGTGTGACCCTAGGAAAGTCACTTGACCCCCATTGCCCACCCTTACCACTCTTCCACCTATGAGCCAATACACAGAAGTTAAGGGTTTAAAAAAAAGAGGTTATTTATGGAAGAGCATGAGATATCCTTTCAAATATATGCAGCTAATTAATAATATGGAAATAGGTTTTGAATAATGATACATGTAAAACCTGGTGGAATTGCTCATTGGCTATGGGAGAGGGAAGGGAGGAAGGGAGGGAAAGAACATTAATCAAGTAACCATAAAAAAATTCTAAATTAATTAAATAAGTAAATTTAAAAAAATATAATCAGCTAAGTGCATTACTTGATATACTTTAGCTGCTATGTTACCCATATGAACCTTCTTTAAAATTGGATAAAAGAACGGGTTACTTAGGTCATTCCCTTCAGGTCTAAAGATCAGGTCAGATCTAAAGTTCAAGGTATTTCATCCATCAATCTATTTATTGAACTATTTATTGAAATATAAATACTGATATGGCAGATGACAAGTAAAATAAATCCAACTAAAATTAAATTCAATTGAATAAACGAGTGTTAACCAACTATTACAAAAAGACAAAAATGCAACAGTCTCTGATTTAAATAAGCATATATTCTACTCGGGGCAGGAGAGGTCAGAAAGTGTATACCTAAAAGCAAATATAAAGAAAAAGTAGGGTGAATGGAAATGAATAACTAGGCTTCCCTATAAAAACCTCCAGTAGGTAGTCACCCCTGAGAATTCAGGGGCTATAGAAAGTTGAAATGAAGGAAATCAGTAATGGGAAGGATGTATAATTTGGACAAAGGCCAAGTGATGGGAGAAATCATGTTAAATTCATGAATAGGTTAAATTCATGAAATCAGGTTAAATTCATGAATAAGTAGAATAGCTTCTTTTAGTTTTAGAGAGTACTGTTCCATTCTTGGATTTACTGTAGCCAGTAAAAGGATCTTAAATATATCCTTTTGGACAGTGAATTTTTTTAAATTTTTTATTTAATTTAATAATTTATAACATTTCTTCATGGTAATAGGATTCATGTTCTATTCCTCCACTCCTCCCACCCCCTACAATAGTCCACACCCAATTCCACTGGGTTTAGTATGTGTCATTGAGCAAGACCAATTTCCATATTATTGATATTTGCATTTTAGGGTGTTCATTTTGAGTCAATATCCCTAATTGTATCCCCATCCACCCATGTGATGAGGCAGTTGTTTTTCTTCTGTGCTTCTACTTCCATAGTTCTTCCTCTGAATGTGGATAGAGTTCTTTCTCATAATACCCTGAGAGTTGTCCTGGATCATTTTGTATTGTTGCTAATAGAGAAGTCCATTACATTCAATTTTGGATAGTGAAATTTAAGGGACCAAAGCATCTATGATTTCAGTTTCTGGAGCAACACGCTGCTCCAGGTGCTGGAGATTGTAGAATATATGGATCATACTTCAAAAACCACCTGGTACAAATTAACTAAAAGATTCCATTTCATGTGGAAGCTGACATGTAGGGAAAAGATCAAGCAGTATATGGACTCTTTCCTCAGTCTCATTGGTCTGTGTATCTTTTTGTGTTCAAATCACAATTAACTAATGATGCAGAATCAAAAAAGTTGGACCGTTACCGAAGAAAGAGTTTTTCTTGGTTCCAATGCCTTGAAGGGAAACTATAATTTCTATTCTTAAGCTAATTCTTTGTTCCATCCTGATGTTGCCAGCTTGGCAGTTGAATTTAGGAAATCAGTGCCAACAATTCCATTGATTAAGAGAGGTGGAAAGCTAGACCAGACATATTATTATCAGTGACCAGAATTTCCCACTCCCACCTCACATACTACCCTGTGGGAAATTAGGATAAATTCTCTGGGAACTCACCCAACCAGCAGTGTTTCCATCTAACTTGGCTTCTGACAATACAGACTTTTAATTAATTTTTAATATGCTTCAATTTTGTAATTGAAGTAGCAAATCTGAAGTCCTACTGGATATCACTTTAGGACATCCCCATCTCCTACCCCCACAAGTTATGTTGAGGCAAGAAGAATAGCAGGCTAAAATGCAGCTTCAGCCCCAATTTTTTTCCTAGCAATTCTAGTCAGATTAAAGGTTCTTTCTTATGTGATTTAAATTTTTATGTTTATCAAACACTGGGCCATTGAAGTCAATTATTTCTGATTCCTATTTGTTTAGCCTGTTGCATTGGTGCACTTACAACTGGATGCTTTGAATTTTTTATTGGAATTTCACTTTATTTCACTCAGAAAATGACAATACAACATGAAAAAGTATCCCACACATGGGCTGATGGGGATATTATTGGGGATGTAGACACTAAACAATAACTCTAGTCCAACTGTCAATAATATGGAATTAGGTCTTGATCAATGATACATTTTAAACCCAGTGGAATTGTGCGTTGGCTAAGGGAGGTCAAGGGGGCTTGGGAGAGAGGGAAAGAACATGAAATATATAACCATGGGAAAATATTCAAAATAAAAATTTTTTAAGTAAAAATTTTTTAAATTAAAAAAAATTTAAAAAGTGTTCTAAATCCCTCCTGATTAGAGAAATGCAAATCAAAATAACTCTGAGGTACCATCTTACACCTATCAGGTTGGTCAATATGAGAGTGAAGGAAATAATAAATATTGGAGAGGATGTGACAAAACTGGGACATTAATACATTGCAACTGGAATTGAGAATTGATCCAAACATTCTGGAAGGCTATTTGGAATTATGCCTAAAGTGCTTTAAAAGAATCCATGCTCTTTGATACAGCAATACCACTACTAGGTTTGCACGCCAAAGAGATAATTAAAAAAGGTTGTACAAAAATATTCATACTCGCACTCTTTGTGGTGGAAAAAAATTGGGAAATGAAGGGTTAACCCTTGATATGGCTGAACAAATTATGGCATATGATGATGATGAAATACTGTTGTTCCTATATGAACTGGAAAGATCTGTGTGAACTGATGTGGAATGAAATGAGCAGAACCAAAAGAACATTCTACATGGAAAATGAAACATGGTGGAACAGCCAGATGTAATAGACTTTGCTACTAGTAGCAATGCAATGATCTTTATTAATCCCAAGGTATTTATGAGAAAGAATGTTAACTACATTGAGAGAAAGAACTGTAAAAATAAAAACAGAAGAAAAACATGATTTATCACTGTTTATATAGTTATATGATTTGGGATTTTGGTTTTGAAAGATTAGTCTGTTACACAAATGAATAATATAGAAATAGATATCAAGTGATAACACATGTATAACCCAGTGGAATTGCTTGTCAGCTCTGGGAGTGGGGAGGGAATAGAGTAGGGAGAGAAAATAAATCATGTAACCATGGAAAATATTTTTAAAATATTTAATAAATAAAAGAAAATGACAACACATAATATAGGCTAAAATACAAAATTATTTAGGTTGTCCACAAACATTAAACTAAATCCTAATTAAGAAACAAAGCCCAGTTTTCTCATTTCATTGTGCACCAAGTATTTTTTCTGTGCTTTAAGCATTCAACAGAGTTGACAAGAGCTTTGTAAACTGAATAGATACAAAGGAGATGCTGGAAAGAACAATGTAGCTTAGAGTTTTGTTTTGTACTCTCTTTACTCCTTTTCTGCCCCTTTCTTCTTCATTTTGTTTTGATTCAAGTGATAGTCCATTTCTCTACACACCTCTGTCAGGTCTGCATCATGACAAGACAGTCGTTCTTGAGCTTCTAATTGACTAGATATTGAGAGCTTCTTTTTTGTCCCACAGATCTAAGAGGTATACTATTTTATGTTCACTTAATTTATTTATAATTTCACTCTTTATATTTAAGTCATTTACCCATTTTGAATTTATCTTGGTATATAGAGTATAAGATATTGATCTAAACCTAATGTTTCTCACACTGTTTTTGAATTTTCCCAGCAGTTTTTGTCAAATAGTGAGTTCTTGTCCCCAAACCTGGGATCTTTGGGTTTATCTAACACTATCTTGCGAGGTAATTTACCCCTAGTCTATTCCATTGACCCACCCTCCTGTCTCTTAGCCAGTACCATATTATTTTGATGACCACTGCTTTATAGTACAGTTTAAGACCTGGTATTCCTAGACCCTCATCCTTCATGTTTTTCTTTTCAGTATTTCCCTTGATATTCTTGATCTTTTATTCTTCCAGATGAACTTTGTTATAATTTTTTCTAATTCTATAAAAAGTTTTTTGGTAGTTTGATAGATATAGTACTGAATAAGTAGATTAATGTTGGTAATATTGTCTTTTTTATTATATTAGCTCATCCTACCCAGGAGCAATTAATATTTTTTCAATTGTTTAGATATGTTTATTAATTCAATAGATATTTTACTTGCAATTTTATTAATTTCTCCTTTGATTTTTAGGCTTTCCAATTTAGTTTTTATGTGGGGATTTTTAATTTCTTCTGTTTCTAATTTTTTAAGTTGCAAGCCCAATTCCTTGGTCTCCTCCCTCTTGATTTTGTTGATATAGGCACTCAGTGATATAAATTTTCCCCTGAGTACTGCTTTGACTAAACCCCATAGGTTGTGATATGAGGTCTCCTCATTGTCCTTCTCTTTAATGAAGTCTGAAATTGTTTCTATGATTTATTCTTTGACCTACCAGTTTTGAAGAACTAAATTATTTAGTTTCCAATTAATTTTAAATTTGCCTTTCCATGGGTCTTTGTTAATTATAATTTTTACCACATTATGATCTGAAAAAGTGGCATTTATTATTTCTGCTTTTCTGCATTTGTTTGAAATATTTCTATGACCTAGTACATGGTCAATCTTTGTATATGTACCATGTACTGCTGAGAAGAAGGTATTTTAAACCTGTTTAGTTTCCTCCAAATATCTATTAACTCTAATTTTTCCAGGATTTCATTTACTTTCTTTACTTCTTTCTTATTTATTTTTTGGTTTGATTTATCTAGTTCTGAAAGGAAAAGGTTGAGATCCCCCTTTAGTATGGTCTTACTCTCTATTTCCTTCTTGAGCTCCTTCAATTTAAAAACCTAGATACTATAACATTCGGAGCATAAATGTTTAGTAATGATATTACTTCATTTTTTATAGTCCCTTTTAGCAAAATGCAATTTCCTTCTTCATCTCTTTTAAACAGATTAATTTCTACTTGTCTTTGTCTGGTGTCATGATTGCTACTCCTGCTTTTTTTTTACTTTAGATGATGCATAATATATTCTGCTCCAGCCTTTTACCTTAAATCTGTGTGTATCTACTTGCCTCAAATGTTCTTGTAAACAACAGGATTCCGTTTTTTAATCTACTCTGCTATCCCCTTCCATTTAATGGGTGAGTTCATCCCATTCACATTAAGCATTATGATTACTAACTGTGTATTTCCTTCTATAGTACTATCCCCTTTATATCCTGCTCTATTCCCTTTTATTCTGTTCCTCCTCACCAGTATTTTGCCTTTTGTCACCCCTCCACTTCCTCCTCCCTTCAATCACTCCCTGTTTCCCTTGTCTTGTTCCCCTTCTACTTCTCTGTAGGGTAAGATAGAATTCTATACCCCATTGTGTATACCCATTTTTCCCTCTCTGAACCAGTTAAGAGTAAAGTTTAAGCATTGCCCATCACCACCCTTATCCTCCCCTCTCTGTACTGATTTTTCTCTCCTCTTTATGTTATATAATTTACCCCATTCTATGCCTCCCTTCCCTTTTCTCTCAGTGCAACCCTCTCTTTCAGTCCTTGATTGATTTTTTTACATGTCATCCATATCCGTATAAAGGCCAAATCCCCAATCATATACCCATCAAACCATCTGATGGATCATATTTTCTGCTCCCACAGTTGTTTCTCTGGATGTGGATAATATTCTTTCTCATTAGTCCCTCAGGATTGTCCTGTATCATTTCATTGCTGCTAGTAGAGAAGTCCATTATGATTGATTGTGCCACAGTGTATCAGTTTCTCTCTATATGGTTCTCCTGGTTCTGCTCCTTTCACTCTGCATCAATTTCTGGAGGTCATTCCGGTTCACGTGGAATTTCTCCACTTCATTATTCCTTTCAGAACAATAGTATTCCATCACCATCACCTACCACAATTTGTTCAGCCAATCACCAATTGTTGGATACCCCCTCATTTTCATGTTTATTCTTTAAGAAACATTTCATAAATGTATCTGTATATATATTGAATCTACTAGGAAAGATCGACTCCCTGATGACATTTTTTTTTCAGTAGTTATTTTTCATGAAATTTCTTTCTATTTTTCTCTCTTGAATTTAATTATTGCTACATAGAAATGTTGTTTGGTGATATAGTGTTATTTTGTAAAGTCCTATCTTTTTATTTCAGTTAAATTTAATTTCTACCTATTGAGATCTGCACAACATAAACAGACAGATGTTTATCTGTTTCAGAGGGAAACTGATGACAAGAAAACAGGGAAGGGAAAATGTGACAGTAAAAAGGCAAGAAAACACACACACACACACACACACACACACACACACACACACACACACACCCCAAGGTATATGGGAAAAGCCAGAAGCTACTTCTTCTCTTAATGTGGCTAGAGGTTTGTATTTAAATGCAAATCAACCAATGAAAGTTAAGTAATTCCCAATACAATAGATGAGAGTAACAATATCTGTTTCCACACAGGTAATAAAATCCTCTTGGGAAAGGATGTTCTTGCCTAAATTTGCTGAATCTACAAGTGAGATACAATATGTAGACTTGTTTCCTGCAGTTTATGCTGTTGTACCTAATTCATTGATCTTTGTATTGTAACTTATCTATAGGATCCCTTTCCTGCTATTACAGACATATGAGATCTGCTTGCTCCATGACCTTTGGAAAGCTGGTAGATAAGCAATCTGTTTGCTCAGATTTCTACCCTTGATAGAAAGAGTTAAAATAAGTTTGTTTCCTGCCTTGATATTTTAGCTCCAAATCAATTCTTTTATTGAAGGATCCAGTACTTATCTTGTGAATTGTTAAATATAGCTACAAGAATAAAATTGCTTTTGTGCTTTCACTCATTGTTTATTGGGATCAGCTTGGACCATATTTTAATAATTCTCAGGATTCATCATTTTTTATTTCTTCATCTATCCATCTATAATCTTTTATTTTTCTCTCCCTAGCACTTCCTTGTCCTACTCAAAAATAAAAGAAAATCAAAATCCTTGCAACAAATATGCATAGTCAAGAAAAACAGTCTCACATTGGCCATATCCAAAAGTGTGCATCTCATTCTGCTTACCTTTCAGATGTGTATCTTTCCTTTAAAAAAAATTCAACTTTATTTTCAGCTCAGAATTCTCATCTTCTCTGCACTCCCCATATTGAGAAAGCAAGAAAAACAAAACCTATTCAAACATGCCTATATTCAAGCAAAACAAATTTGCCTTACCTTATCATACACAAATATGTAAATATACACAAGTTCATTTCTATCATATATATTTTTATCATATATATTTAATCAATATCGTAAATATAAACAACTTTGGAAGAGTTCGGTACTCTGATAGATGTATGTACACTTGGATAAACATATACCTACACATGTATATTTATGTGCACATACATGCATGTGTCTGTCTATGAGAAACTCCAAATGGGCACATGATTCAATCATAAAGGACAGCATCCTAAACAAATGAGAGCATCATTGAAGATATTCCCCGTTAGACTGCAGGTGGGTGAAATGTATTTCTGTGCCTGTGTATGTATATGTATTCTTTCCACCTTTGACTAAAAAGTTCAAATTCATCCACACTTTCCTTCTCCTTGATGTACAGACTTTGAATTATGGTATCATTTCGGTCATGTATAAGTTTTCCTGCCCCCATTTGAACTTTTCTTGTTGTGCAAAGGGAAATCTTGCACCTTTGAACTACATTACCCAAGAGCCCACTCACTTCCTGTCATGACAGGAAGTCTTGGTGTGCAATGGGAAATCTTGTTCCTTTAAACTACATTACCCAGGAGCCCAAAAGGTACAAGATTTCCAGTTACACATTGGCAAAGATACTACAGTGGTTTGCCAATTCCTTCTCTAACTCATTTCACAGAGCAACTTGTCCAGGGTTACCTAATTAATACATGTCTGAATCTGGATTTAAACTCAAGTCTTCCTGACTCCAGGGATGGAGCTCTATTCACCAGGCCACCTAGCTGTCCTATTCTTACATATCACAATCATTGTAAAATAATTTCCCTCATCCTTTCTCTCTTTCTCCCCTCAAATTGTCTTGTTATTCATTGCTCTTTTCATCTTCCTAAAGTCGTCAAAACATAATAGAATCGCTCCCAGCCCTTCTAATTAGATTTCCTTTATGATTCTTGATGATGATAGATCTTTTGACAACTAGGGGGGTTCAAGCTGCAACACAGAATTCCATAGTGCCCCCAGAACTCTAAGAGAGGGGGCAGTTAAAGGCAGTTAGAATCCTGGTATAAAAAGGCAGGTCACCCTGCTTGCAGAGTGTTGGGTCTTTGGGTCTGAGGACTTGGGTCCTGGGTCCTGGTGCTGATCCTGGGGCTGACTCTCTTGGCTCTTGGATCTGAGCAGAGCTGCAAGCTGGGTGGCTCTGAGCTGATCCGTTCAGTCTCTGACAACCAAAGCTGTTTTACTTTTGTTAGACCTTCAAACAATACCACAGTCTACCTTAGTTTAGCTATCTAGGTTTAGAAAGAAGAATATTTAGAGGCTTAGAGAGGAGATCAGCCATTCAAGATACTTTCCCCCCTTTTCAGGGAGGGGCTGCTTATTTGACATAGCTGTAATAGGTAGCTTCCTCCTTACCTATTAATCCTAAGCCATATTCCCCCTTCCCTTTTCCTGATATCATTAAACCCTTATCATCTAGGAATAGTGTCTGGATACAGATAATTTGGGAAATATACTCACATCCTACATTAGCCAAATTCCTCTTACTGGTGGCCCTGAAGTTAATCCTAACCTCTGAGCCAGTGAGCTTTTAAAACATCAGGCTTCACCAATTGTGTCCTGTGCGGAAATAATTCAAAGAAAGATATCATAAGGAATTTAGCCTTTCCCCACTTACCATTTTGGCCCAGAAGTTATCAAGCCAGATTGTCCACCATTACCAAACTGTTAACTGACTTCCAACTGCTTAGTGGGAGGAGGGTAGGGAAGGAGCACTTCCATAAGATCCAGCCCCTCCCATTCAGTCAAGCCTGCCTTTGTGCTCATGTTTCTCCAAAGACCAGGGATTAGGGAGACTTCAGTATCACTGACCCCTGTCATTTTACAGTTTCCCTAATCCAACAGTTGCTAGCACTTTCTCTGTAATTATATATTATTGATATAGATAATAATAATTGATAAAGTTAATTGATATAGATCATAGGTAGTTATTATTGATATAGATATGGTAGATAGATGGTGGTTATGTTATCAGATAGAGAGAGTAGTAAGAGTGCTTGATGGCTTCAACCTAGCAGAGGATACCACCCTCTGAGGCTGATAGATGTAGAGTTTTCTAGGAAAATGTAGTTAGTATTGTGCTGAAAGGAATAATGAACTGGAAGAATTCCATGTGAACTGCAACAACCTCCAGGAATTAATGCAGAGTGAGAGGAGCAGAACTAGGAGAACATTATACACAGAGACTGATACACTATGGTAAAATTGAATGTAATGGACTTCTGTACTAGCAGCAATGCAATGTCCCAGGACAATTCTGAGGGATTTATGAGAAAAAATGCTATCCACATCCAGAGGAAGAGCTATGGGAGCAGAAACACAGAAGAAAAACAACTGCTTGATCACATAGATTGATGGGGATATGATTGGGGATGTAGACTCTAAATGCAAATATCAGTAATATGGAAATGGGTCTTGATCTATGACATATGTAAAACCCAGTGGAATTGCTTGTTGGCTATGGGAAGGGAGTGACAGGAGTGGAGGGAAAGAATATGAATAATGTAACCATGGGAAAATATTCCTAATTAATTAATTAAAATTAAAAAAAGAAATATTCAGTTAGGATTGGGATCTGGGGTATAGTTACAAGCTATTGTAAGATTACTTTCACTTTTCTCCTTCCTATTTCCTATCCATACTTCCTGATAATAAACTAAGTGTTTTGTGTTTAATAAACTGCGCACTGGCTTTTGATCAAACTCCTGCTCCCCCAAAATTTAACCCTTCACAATGTTTTAATGCTTCTTTTAAAATCCAGAATGTTCTTTCTATGTGAATAATTAAACTTATCTTTGGTCTTTTCATTAAGAATATTTGGAAATGGAGTAGCTAGGTGATCTGGTGGAATGAAAACTAGGTCTGGAGATAGGGGGTCCTCGGTTCAAATTGGACCTTAGATGCTTCCTAGTTGTGTGAACCTAGATAAGTCTCTTAACTCTAATTGTCTAGCCTCCTTCCTTGGATCTGATACTTATTACTGATTTTAAGACAGAAAGTAAGGTTTTATAAAAAAAAAAGAATGTTTGCATGTATTCTTTCTTATTAAAGGCTTATTCCCACCCCCATGGGATTAAACTAAGTTTTGTTCAGTAAGTTACAAAGTTGTAGTCTAGATACTTGGCCAAACTCTCTGTTCTTCTAGTTCTGCTCATTTCACTCTTCATTTGTTCAAAATGAGGTGAAACTTATGCCAGCACCCAAAACTCTCTGTCATTTTTAGTGTGCAGAGGGAATGGAGTATTGGGGGGATAAAATGTCTCTTCAATCCTTGATATTTCTAAACTAGGGTTGTTTTTTAATTAGAAATCAATCCATATATTTGCATTTTGTCTATAACCCTTATCATACATACTTTGCCAAATCTTCCTCATATAGTTGGCTAGTGAGAGGATTTTAAGGTGTATTTTATAAGAGTATCTACATTGGTGATGGTAGAGTACACTTAATGGATGCAAAAGTCTGCAGATCAACATGTGCCTTTGCCACTGAGTCATAGAGGTTAGAGCAGAACTGTAATATTTTTAGAATTTTGTATTTTCCAGCATTAACACATATGCATTTTGTCTTGTCCAGATTTTTCACTTCTTTGTCCATGGGTTTGACACTTTCTCATTATCTGGTACATTGTTCTTTGCTTATTTTGGGAGATGTTTTTGAGTGTTAGAGAGTGAATGATAGCCTGGAGGAAGTAACTAACTGGCTATCTTGTCAAATGAATTTAAACATTTCTTCTTTAATTACCTTTAAAAATAATTCCACTATATGAAAAGGGTTAAATCAATGAGATTTACTCACAGGGGGCTAAGGACTCTCTATGAAGCTGAGGTCCAGTCAGGTTTGCAGGTGTTTTATAAAAATATTTTAGTGCTAATGTTCATATGAACAAGAATTGAAGCTAGTTAGTTAGAAGGAGATTGCTGGATAACTTCTTGGTGAGGCAAAACAGTAGTAGAATTTGGGAAACAATTAAATGTCCTAATATTGTCAAAAAAAAAAGCTTGTGTGGGGGCAGCTGGGTAGCTCAGTGGAGTTAGAGTCAGGCCTAGAGACAGGAGGTCCTAGGTTCAAACCCGGCCTCAGCCACTTCCCAGCTGTGTGACCCTGGGCAAGTCACTTGACCCCCATTGCCCACCCTTACCACTCTTCCACCTATGAGACAATACACCGAAGTACAAGGGTTAAAAAAAAAAAAAAGCTTGTGTGCCCAAAAAATGAACCCAGTTATTTCTAGTTAAGAACAAAACTGTGGTCTATTCTTTTACCATAACCAACAACTGGGGCAGGGAAGCTTGAATGTGGGAAATGTGGCAGAGGAGATAGAAAGAAGGGTAGATAGATGCTTGATAAATGGCCATTAGAATTCATTAAACCAAGAGTTTGGCGAGGTCAGAGACCAAGATGGAACTTAAGAACAGAAATGTATCTAGAATGTAGGTGTATTGCTAAATTCCACCTTAGAATAATCTGCTTGACTTCTCTCAGAGTACTTTAAATTGGTTGGGGTGGTCCCTCTTAGCCTTAAAATTTTCCAGTTTATCTGGTAGGAAGTAAGGTTGGAATTCTATATTTCCCAAGATAATTATTCCATGCTCTTTGGCATAGTAGTCTTCAAAATCTCTCCAAGGGGTAATGCTACATATTTAGTTAGGAGAGAATCACCAGTGGAACCTTAATGAATACGAATTCTCTGGACTATGAGAATAATTCCTGTACTTTTTAGACATCATTTATTTGCTTTTGAACTGTTGCTATTACTTGCAAATCCTACCCATTCATCACAGATGATTAATCTCCATTATATATTAGAGAACTTTCTTAAAATATAATTTCAACTATTAATCTGAAACTACTAAACACTAAAACTTTGATTTTCTTTCTTTCTTAACCTTTGGAGAAGTAGCACTAATTTTTCTATGTATTTAAACTGACATAAAGGATGAAGTATTAAAATTCACTCGTATGGTTCTAAAATGATGTAGCACATATTCTTACTGAGGGACCAAGTTGGCCAACAAGTACCATGGAAGGGAAAATTCTTTTCTTTTAAAGATGTCACATTTTGCAATCTATCCATGCTGTTTATTCTTTGTATTGACTTTTAATGTCATATTAAGTTACATGACTAAAAGGAAGCAAGGGCTTTGAATCCTAGGAATATTTATACTATGAATTCAAGTTGAAGACCAAAGGATTTCTTTATGTTGATTGGGCAATTCTTTGTAAGGGACATGAAACTGGAGAAAATAGAGTAACAAATGTACTAAATGATCATAAAATAGTCTATTCCCTACAGAGAAGGTATTGTGTTTCCATAAGTAAAAAATATTATTTAAGAAGTGTTTATTCTCTACCAGGTGCAATGGAGGTCTCATAGAAAAAGACATGGTCTTTATTTCCAGTTAGTAAAACTAGTAGAATTGCTAAAATAGCAAATAGAAGGTAGAAAGGCTCAAGGAGCCTGTAAATGAGATGACTAGAATGATCTAAAATAAAATAAAATCTAAAATAAAAAATGAGAAGAGAAGGAACATATTTAGAAAATATAGACTTTTAGAGAATATTGAGAATAATTGCTTTTTAAAATAATTTTATTATGTCTTTAAGACTTAATAAATACAATTGAATAAATATTTGTTTAGTGTCTACTTTGCCCAAAATACTATACTAGACACTTGGGGGAAGGGAGAATACAGAGATTTTAGGGAAGATATTATTTTTTTTCTTGAAGTTTTAGATATATAAGGAAGATAAGACCAAAACCAAATAAATTAGAAAACTATACAATACTTCATAATATGAAAGTGATAGTATTTCTTTGTTAGGTCTGAGAAGAAAAGAATAATTAATGACTGGGGAATCTATCAAGGTTTTATGGGGGAATATATATGCCCATTATGCTTTAAAAAATGGGGAAGGAATTCCGTGATGTTAAGGTAGGTTAGGGTGAGAAAAGGAGAAATAAACATTACACCCATAGGGAATAGTATTAGCAAAGATAGAGAGCGGGTAAAGTGCTAGGTGTTTGAAGGGAATAATAGTACAGTTGAATGAAAGAGTAAAATACTAAGAGATTAATCTGAAAATGTAGGGAGGTATCAACTTTGGGGAGGCTTTAAATGTCAATCCAAAGGATTTATAAGCTTATTCAGTAGATATTTGGAAGCCAACTATAAAGATTATGAGCAGAAGAGTGACATCATCATAATTATGGACACGGAAAATTTGTTCAGTTCCATGCAAAGATACTCTATGAAGTAATTTTATTTAACTGAGAAAAACATTTTTCTGGTTACGGTCTTGAAGGCTTGTTTTACTTGTTTGTTCCTTAAAGTATAGATGAAAGGATTTAGAAGGGGAGCCACTGAAGTGGTGAGGATGGCTACTCCTTTGTTAAAGGCCACTCTTTCCTTGGCTGAGGGCTTAATATATATGAAGATGCAACTGCCATAGGTGATGGAGACAACAATAATATGAGAAGAACATGTAGAAAAAGCCTTTTTCTTTTGTACTCTGGAGGGAAATCTCAGTATTGTCCTGATGATATTTGCATAGGAGAGAAGTACCATAGTCAGAGTGACCAGGAGTGTCAGTAAGGCTAAGAAAAAACTCCAGAGCTCAATGACACGAGTGTCAGTGCAGGAGAGCTGCAAAATTGGAGCATAGTCACAGATAAAGTGATCAATGATGTTGGCATCACAGAAATCCAATTGGAGACCCATGATAAGTCCCGGGGAGATTGTCAATAAGCCAGCCAGCCAAGAGCCAAGGATAAGCTTGGTGCAAACTCGGCTATTTATAATGCTTGCATAATGCAAGGGCTTACAGATGGCCACATAGCGATCATAAGACATAGAAGCCAAAAGGTAAAACTCTGATGATCCCAAGAATATGGCAAAAAACAACTGGGTTACACAAGCATTATAGGAAATCCTTTTGTCCATGGTCATGGTACTGACTAGAAATCTGGGAATACAAACAGATGTGAAGGAGATCTCCAGAAAAGAGAAATTACGGAGGAAATAGTACATGGGTGCTTTGAGGTGAGGATCCAGAAGGGTAAGCAGGATGATGGTGAGGTTTCCTCCAATGCTCAAGATATATATTAGGAAGAGAAAAAAACAACTCACAATCTGTAAGTCTGGATCATCTGTCAGGCCCAGAAGAATGAAGGTTGTCACTGTTGTATGGTTTCTCATAGCTACCTTCTGACCTGCCAAAACTGAATAAATGAATAAATTGAAATAAATATGGAATAAATAAATAGTGCAATAAATCAATAAAAGAGAAATCCAAATAATAATGAAAGTAGTGAACAGAATTCCTTTGAGAGTGGTAGTGGTGAAGAATCTTTTAACCCTGACATAGAATTAAAACAAAAAAATAAACAAATATCTTCTGTTATTTTGAATTGGCTTTTATTATATGCACCAAATGTGTGCTTTCTCTCTCTCTCTCTCTCTCTCTCTCTCTCTGTGTGTGTGTGTGTGTGTGTGTGTGTGTGTGTGTGTGTCTCTCCTCCCTCTTTCTCTCTCTTTCTCTTACATGCATGGATTACTAGGAATTCTTATTAGAGTCTTTACTCATTACACCTGACGTTACTACCAAATCTTCTTCCTTCTCTAAATTGAATCATTTCTCATATTCTTGAGATCTCCTGATCTCATAGATCAGAAGCAAAGGGGATCTGCTGACTGACCTCTCTTTGGTCTATATATTTCTTTTCCCCTTGCCCAAGTCTTTTGAAAGACTACATAGTACAGGAGATGGATAGCTAGCCTTCAAGCTAAAAGGACCCATCTTCAAATCTTGCCTCTAGTACATGCAGAACTGTGTGAAACACACAGACCAAAAACAGAAATCTCCTTCCTATTTAAAAAATCCTATAGGAACAAAACAGAATGCTGGAAAATCACTGAGGACAGAATATGCATAAATAAAGAAATATTTCTTACATCAACAAAGTCCAAGAATCACAAAGTCTATAGAAACTTGGTTAATTAAATCATGCAGGGAAATTTAATCAGCATAAAATTGAAAGTGTTTTAGTTCTGTAATAAAAATTCCAATTTGAGATAAGGCAAAGTTTCAAATAGCAGCCAGTAAAGAAGGGAAGGGATGGGTAGTGGGCAGGTAAACAAGCATATTGGAACTGTGGAATCATGTAAATTGACCACTGTCAAGCAACTGTATGTTTCTTGGCATCTTGTGGAAAACATTTTATCCATCTATTTTTTCCTTTCAAACTTAAGCCTGTGGAAGTCAGAAACATTGTTTCAAATTTTTGGTTTGCTTTTCTTGGTGACATTACAACAGAATATTAAATTTACTACTTTTCCTACCCATTATGAAAAAATTAGATGATTTCAAATACTTTCTTCAATTCCACGATAAGTCCCTAGTCATTCTACATTTCTTCTCTGGACCAATCCTTGGACACATCAATGTACTGATGTCACTAACAAGAATGTCTGTAGCTTCCATATCATTTAATATCTTATTATGCTAGGCTTTTCTCTAAGACTAGAAAGGGAAAACCTACATGGATAGAGGTATTTTCCTTACCCAGAGAGTTTCTTATTCCAATGAAATTTTGTTCTAATTCCTATCCACTGTATCTTTTATCATTTCAGAAAAACCATCTTCTTGTATATGATTTACATTCCTCCTCAAATCTTAGTTCAGTCCATTAGCCCGAGAACCAATAAGAAACAACCTCAATCTGATTTTCAAATCAAAGTTTCTTCAAGCTAATTTGGCTTCTTCCCTGTGTTGGTCACTTTTCATCTCTTTGCTAGTAATACAATTTTAGGGATAAGAAGGAAAAGGCTGTATTTATATGTTTGGGGCAGCTACTTATATTTGGCTGTTCCCCACTCTTCTGTTTAAAAACAATACCATGACCATCATCTGTCACATCAGTCAATTCACATTTATTAAGCAACTATTAGGCTTTTGAAAGCACTATTGAAAATTCATTCTTCTCTGCTGTTGTTGCTCTTTGCTCTTACTATTACTACTACCACCACCACTACCACTACTGCTACCACTGCTACTACTACTTGACACTACTACAGCTTGATATTGAAATAGTATATTATAATTTGCAAAGCACTTTACTTGTCACTTCATTTGAGCCACACAACGTCTGTGTGCACTGGATACTAAAGGTATTATATTTTCCATTGTATGGAAGAAAAACCAGAGGGTCTCAGAAGTTGAGTTGCCTATGATCACATAGCTAGTGTGTAAAGTTTTGGTCCCTTAAATTGCTAATCTCATTCTTTGTTGAGTAAAAATAACTTTCCCTGCAGGAATTTAGATTTATTATTATAGAGGGAAGAGGATGTAAAGTCTGAAATATGGGAAGCTCTGTAAAATAGTAGCCTACTGTGTAGATAATTCTTTTCTTGCCACATATGCAGGCAATACCAGTTTCAAACAAATGCACCATGTAACAATATTGTAACCACTTTATTTTATGTTGCAGGATGTTCATGGTTGAAGGTTTAGAGCTTTGCCCTACAGCAATGTGTCAGAAGTAGTATTCATATAATTACTTGCAACTAAATTCAGTGTTGAAAGGTAACTTTTTAGCTATCACTACTACATACTTCATAGAGACTTCCTCAGTAATTGCCCTGATTCTGAGCAATATTGAAATTCATATTGCTTTTCAGTGGTCATAGAACAAAAAGATGGCCAACAGGATTAATAGAAATAATCCAGCAACAATTTGTTTCTCTAGTCTATCCAGAAAGATAAGAATCATCAATATACTCACTTTGCTTTAATATTTTTCGGTGGGAAGTTGAACTTAAATCTTGTTCGTAGAGTGATTTCCTGTAAGAATATAGCATGGATTCTTCAATTCTTTAAAACATACAGTGCTTTCTAACCAATACTTTCTCCATTTTCTCTCCCAGAAGAACACCCTCATGGAAACACTCAGGATTTGCATAGTTTGAGGCACTTTACCATCTAGTCCGGCCATGAAGTCCCAAAGGGTATTCACTAACACTTATTTCCTTATCAAAGGAAAAAGGGCATCAAATTTGACATCACTATCACTTAAATCAATACAAATATTTTCTTATAGTAGTGGAAAGTATTCTAATCAGAATGAAGCTTCTGAAACTCTTGTTTGTGATGTGTCTTAAGAAGAGAATGAAAGAATTTTATGATTACAACTAATTATTCTATGTTTTCCACTGCATGTCTTAGCAGATAAGAGACTTTTATTCAGAAGACAAACAAATAAGTCTCTGGGGAATTATATGTGGAAGATGTTAATTAGGCATCAACATTATTATCTACAAAACAAATTAAAAAGATATTAGGTAAAAGAAAGATATTAGGTAAAGTATTCAAAGAGACAACCTTTGGAAATTATACAGGTTGAAGAGCAACATTGTCTCATTCTCTTACAGTATTTGGGGGGACTTAGGAAGCTTTCACAAAATGATCTTTTTGACTAATGATTCTAAAAAACACTTATTAAGGGTGAAGCTAATGGGCATCAAGGGAAGGAAGGAGCTCAAATGGCCAAACGTATCTTCAGGCTATGATAGAAAGCAGACAAAATTTAAGAATGGTTCTGTGCCAGATCTTTGGCTTTGGTAGACCTAGTTTCATTTCTGTGTGCCACTAACTTAAGTAGTATTTGAGATGGCCAGGGTCTCAATTCCTTCATCAGGGCAACACTCTGAGTTATATATTAGAAATGTGATCTGACATTAGTAGGGCAGTATATAAGCATCTCACACATTAATGGGAGTCCTGCCCATTAAAAAGAAGTAGTACTCTAAACCTGGGGTCAGTTAAATGAAGGCAACTGACTGACCACACACATATTATGATAGTTCACAAATATAAAGGCACCAATGGCAGCCCAATGAAAGGAGAACCCTAAGAATGGACACGAGTAAATGTTTTATGGGTCAAGCAACAATGTATAAAACTATGCATGCGCTTTGGCCAAGCAATATCACTGATAGGTCTATATCCCCAAGAGATCAAAGAAAGAGGAAGAGGAATTATGTTCAAAAATTTTTATGGAAGTTTTTGTTTTTGTTTTTTTCATGGCAAAAACCTGTAATAAAAGGAGTGCCAATTGTTGAAAATAAATCCTGCTGGGAAGCAAATTCTGAGTTCAAATTGACATTTTACTGTAAGAACTGTAAATTACAAGATGTCAGGGTACAGACCCATCCCAGCTTGGCCAAAGATGGGGAGATTTGAACTTCTCAAATTTTTGTAGTCTTCCCAAAAGAGTCAGAATATACAAACTCCCTCAAGAAAGGAGGAGATAGAGATCAGCTGAATGTTTCTTCTCAGGTTGGGATAATCAATGTTTTTATCTTTTAAAAGGCTTCCTCCTTCTAGAAAGTAAGGTTTACTTATCTTGTGGCCAATTGTGTCATCTCTGTTCCATATATGGTAAAAAAGCCAAAGTCACTTTATAGCTTCAAGTCAACTGAGATGTCAAAAATTTCCAGTCTTAGGGGCAGATGGATGTGTTCCAGGATGCTGAAAACATACAAATAACTCTCTTGAGCAAAGGTATTTTTAAAGATCCTTCAAGTATTTCTCCTTAAAATTTTACTCACAATATAATAATTGATTGCTAATTCTCATACACAATTATTCAATCAACTTAACTTATTATTTTAACTTACTATTAAATTTAGGTTACAATTTATCATTATAATACTGGTTATCTAATAGGATAGCATATGAAAAATATAATTCAAAAAAGCCATAAAACAATGATTATAAAATTAAAATGGTTAATTAGGCTATTTTTGCTCTGTAAAGTGGGGAACGCCTGAAAAATTGTTACAAAATGTAATGAATTACTATTGTTCTGGCAAAAAATTAAGAGAAGGGACAGTTGGGTAGTTCAGTGGATTGAGAGCCAGGCCCAGAGATGGGAGGTCCCAGGTTCAGATCTGGCCTCAAACACTTCCTAGCTGGGTGACCCTGGGCAAGTCACTTAACCCCCATTGCCTAGCCCTTATACCACTCTTCTGCCTTGGAACCAACACATAATGTTGTTTCTAAGGTGTAAGTAAGGATTTTAAAAAATTATGAGAAATCTGGATTCAAAGATATCTAATAACACCTCTATTACATGACACAGAATGAAGTGAGCAGAACAATATATTTTTTAATTTTAATTTTGAACATTTTTCCATAGTTACATGTTTCATGTTCTTTCCCTCTCCTCCAAACCTCCACAACCCCCCAAACCCCCTCTGTAGTTGATGCACAATTCCACTGGGTTTTACATGTATCATTGATTAAGACCTAATTCCATATTATTGATAGTTGGACTGGAGTTATCGTTTAGTGTCTACATCCGCAAAATATCCCTATCAGCCCATGTGTTCAAGAAGTTGTTTTTCTTCTGTTTCTCCTCCCACAGTTCTTCCTCTGAATGTGGCTAGTTTTCTTTCTCATAAGTCCCTCAGTCTTGCTTTGGATCCTTGCAATGCTGGTACTTGAGAAGTCTGTTATGTTCAATTGTACCACAGTGTATCATTCTCTGTGTACAATGTTCTCCTGGATCTGCTCCTTTCAGTCTGCATTAATTCCTGGAGGTCATTCCAGTTCACATAGAATTCCTCCACTTCATTATTCTTTTGAGCACAATAGTATCCATAACCAACAGATACCATAATTTGTTCAGCCATTCCCCAATTGAAGGGCATACCCTCATTTTCCAATTTTTTTTGCCACCACAAAGAGTGCACATAAATATTTTTGTACAAGTCTTTTTCCTTATTTTCTCTTTAGGGTATAATCCAAGCAGTGCTATGACTGATCAAAAGGCAGATAGTCTTTTAAAGCCCTTTGAGCATAGTTCCAAATTGTTATCCAGAATGGTTGGATCAATTCGCAATTCCACCAGCAATAAATTAATGTCCCAATTTTGCCACATCCCCTCCACCATTCACCACTTTACTTTGCTGTCATGTTAGCTAATCTGTTAGGTGTGAGGTGGTACCTTAGAGCTGTTTTGATTTGCATTTCTCTAATTATAAGAGATTTAGAACACTTTTTCATGTCTTTGTTGATACTTTTGATTTCTTTATCTGAAGAAATTCATGTCCCTTACCCATTTATCAATTGGGAAATGGCTTGATTTTTTGTACAATTTATTTAGTTCCTTGTATATTTGAGTAATTAGACCTTTGTCTGAGTTTTTTGTTCTAAACATTTTTTCCTAATTTGTTGCTTTCCTTCTAATTTTGGTTGCATTGGTTTTGTTTGTACAAAACCTTTTAGTTTAATGTAATAAAAATTACGTATTTTACATTTTGTAATTTTTTCTAACTTTTGCTTGGTTTTAAAATCTTTACTTTCCCAGAGATCTGACAAGTATACTATTCTGTGCTCGCTTAATTTACTTATAGTTTCCTTCTTTATATTCAAGTCATTCACCCATTCTGAATTTATCTTGGTACAGGGTATGACATGTTGATCTAGACTCAATCTCTCCCATATTGTTTTCCAATTTTCACAGTAGTTTTTGTCAAATAGTGGGTTTTTGTCCCTAAAGCTGGGTCCTTTGGGTTCGTTGAAGACTGTCTCACTGAGTTAGCTTACCTCAAGTCTATTCCACTGATACTCCCTTCTGTTTCTTCGCCAGGATCATATTGTTTTGATGACTACTGCTTTGTAGTACAGTTTAAGATTTGATACTGCTAGGGCACCTTCCTTCATATTTCTTTTTCATCATTTCCCTTGATATTCTTGGTCTTTTGCTCTTCCAAATGAAATTTGTTATAGGTTTTTTTCTAATTCAGTAAAAAAGCTTTTTGGTAGTTTGATAGTTTCTTTCTCTAATTCTTGCTGCTTTAATGTGTTGGAAATATATTGAAATGCTGATTATTTATGTGTGTTTATTTAAAAAGATCTAAAATAGTACAATTATGTCAATATGTGCAGAAAAAGACCTTGAAAAGGGAAAATGGTTATTTGTATTAAAAACCCAAAAGCATAGGCATAGAAAGATCTTTTCAAATATGATAAGTATTTATATAAAACCAAAATCAATGGTTTTACATTATTTGCAATGGGTCTACATTAAGATTTTTCCTAATAAATTTGGGAATAAAGTAAGGAGGCCTGTGCTCCATAGGAATATTTGACATAGCTCTGAAAAGGCTAGCAAGAATGATAAGAGAAAGAAATTAAAGAGATACATATTGGTAAGGAGGAAATAAAACTATTCCTATTTCCTGATGAAATGATCATATACTTTGAAAATCCCAGAGAACTAACAATGATAATGTGATATTTTCAGCAAAATTTCTGGCTACAAAATAACCCTCAAAAATCAATCAGTATGTCTATAAAATAAAAGAAAAACCTAAAAAGCAAAAGCAGAAAGAGAAAATCTATTCCAGGGAACTAAAAAATGAATAAAATATTTGGGGATCAACCTACCAAAGCATACAAAAGGCTTTTATGGGTTCAATTACAAAGTGTTCCATGAAGAAATAATCTGGAATATTCAAAGCTCACAGGTGGGCTTTGTCAATATAATAAAATGACAATATTTGCAAAGTTAATTTATACTTTTAATACTAAAACAATCATACTAAAAGGATGCTTTATAGAGCTTGACAAAATAATAAAATTCATTTAGAAAAAACCTAGAATTTAAAAGGAAATGATGAAGTAAGAATGAATAGCAGTTCCAGATCTCAAAGTACATTATAAAGCAGTAGTTATAAGAATCAAAAAGCAGAAACAGTTCAATAGAATAGACTAGACAAGAAAGAATCTGAAGCACTGTAAAAAATATCATAGTGTTTGATAAAGTGGAAAACACAAATTATCTAGAAAGAAAATTTATTGGTAAAAATTTCTTGGAATCTTGAAATTAGATTGGCAGAAATTAGGCTTAAGGCAATACTTTATATTATAATCCATAATATATTCTAATTGGATAGGCATTTTAATATTAGTTATCCAATTATAAAAAATTTTTAAGACAATTAGATAAATACATTTCATGGCTGTGTGTAAAAATGCATTCTTAACCAACCGGAAGATGGATGTAAAAACAAAGTATAAAATAGCAAATTTTGATTACATGAAGCTGGAAACCATCTGCATGTATAAAATTAATACACCCTGAAAAAGAAGAAAAGCAGTTGAAAGGTTGGGAAATCTCTTAAATAGATTTCTTTCATAAGAATTTTGGTGTCCAAGATGTATAAAAAATTAATAAATACATATGTCTAATACCCACTCTAACAGTTAAGTGATTAAAGGATATGAACAAACAAGCCTCAAAAAAGAATATATTCTTAACCCAAAAAGGGATAGGGACAATTACAAAAAATAAAATTTGTAACTTTGCATGAAAAGAAAAGTTTCTGCTTAAACAAAATTAATACAATTAGGATAAGAAGGGAAGCTATCTAATGGGACAAAATCTTTTTATCAAATTTCTCAAATAATATTTTGGCATATATACATCTATATCTAAGGATATATAACATATATAACCTAATAGACTGCAATTAAAATAAATGAAAAAGAAGTTCTCAAAAGAAAAAATTCAAACTATAAGCAACCATATGAAAGAAACAAATCATTAGTAAGAGAAGTACAAATCATAATGTCTCAAGTTTCACTTCCATCTCCTAAAAATTAGCATAGATAATGACAGTTGAAAATAGTTAATTTTGAAGGAGTTATGGAAAGACAGGCACACCAATGCATTGTTGGTAGAGCTGTGAATGAGTAAGTCATTTTGGAAAGCAATTTGGAATTGTACAAATAAAATAACTAAATTGCCTATACTTTTTGACTCAAAGATTTCAGTACTCAGCTTATACTTCCAAAAGGTCATTAATACAAGGAAAGTCTCCATGTATAGCAATATATTTATAGCAGCCCTTTTTGTGGTAGTAAAGAATTGGAAACAAAGTAGATATCCCATGAATAGAGAATTCTATACTAATTATAATTCATTAATATATTGTAATATTACTGTTCTGGAAGAAATGAAAAATATGTTGAATACAAAGAAATATAGAAAGATTTACATGATCTAAGACAGAGTGAAATAAGGGACTGAGGAAAACAATATGCACAATGAATAGAAAGGTGGAAGTGAAAAGAGCAATGACAATAAAACAACACAAGTGAATTGTTTCAGATTACAAAGAACAAGTCCCAAAGAATATATGCAAGAAGATACCCCCTTTCCCATATCTATTAAAGGTTCATGGCTATAGTACACTGCATATGGTTTCAGATTTTTTTCAATGTATCAATTGGTTTTGTAGATTATTTTCTCTTTTTTCTTCATAAAATATTTTATATAGATAACTTTCTTTAAAAGGATAGGGTGGGAGTAATCAGAAAAATTTTAATGATATAACCCCAAAAAGTATCAATAAATATTTATTTAAATAAAAAAGAATGCTGAACTGGAGGAATTTCATGTGAATTGGAATGACCTCCAAGAATTGATGCAGAGTGAAACCAGGAGAACCTTATACACAGAGACGAATACACTGTGGCACAATTGATTGTAATGCTCGTCTCTACTAGCAGCAAAATAAAAAAACTTTATTATCTTTACCAGATGGACCTAAGGGGCATAACATAAGAAAGATTGAGTATCTGGGTGAGAGAATCAACACTGACAGAAGGAATAGGTTTCAGAATAAGTTAGGTTTCTTTCAGTCATTGAGAGAGAAAAGCAACAGTTTTCTATGATTTGTGGAATTCTGGCCAGGAATAGACTTTATTAGTACATAGTCAGTTCACGTTTTAATACTTCAATGGGATCAACCTGTTTCTGCAGTGGTTTCCTTAAGTGCTCAGTGTTGCATATCTTATGGCTTCCCCTCCAGAAGTTAGGCTATATATTCCATTGAATGACATATACTTTCACCAGTCTGATCATCAAGTATATACTATCCCTGAGTGAGTAAAGAATACCAGTGGCTATACAGTTTCATGTAGACCTGAGACTGGGAGATGAAGCTCAGTAAAGTAAAATTTCTCAAGCAAATTATCTTTCCATTATGGAGGGTTTCATTATTGTCCAGTCATTTTAGTCTTTTCAACTCTTTGTGACCCTGTCTTGGAATTTTCTAGGTAAAGATATAAGAATGGTTTGCCTTTTCCCTCTATAACTCATTTTACAAATGAGGAACTGTGGCAAAGAGACAGTGAATAAAGAACAAAGACAAAACAGAGATATTTATGCTCGATTCTTACCCCTGGGATCCTTGGAATTTCTCCTTCTCACCATATAAAATTAGTCTTAACTTGTACAAAAATATTTATAGCCACACTCTTTGTGGTAGAAAAAAAATTAGAAAATGAGGGGATGTCCTTTAATTGGAGAATGGCTGAACAAATTGTGATATCTGTTGGTGATGAAATACTATTGTGCTCAAAGGAATAATTAACTGGAGGAATTCCATGTGAACTGGAATGACCTCCAGGAACTGATGCAGAGTGAAAGGAGCGAACCAGGAGAACATTGTACACAGAGATGGATACACTGTGGTGCAATCAAATATAATGGACTTCTCTACTGACAGCAATGCAATGATCCAGAACAATACTGAGGGACTTATGAGAAAGAACACTATCCACATTCAGAGAAAGAACTGTGGGAGTAGAAACACAGAAGAAAAACAACTCCTTGAACACATAGTTCAATGGGGATATGATTGGGAATATAAACTCTAAATGTTATCCTAGTGCAATTATCAATAATATGGAAATTATCTTGATCAATGATACATGTAAAGCACAGTGGATTTGCACATCAGCTATGGGGAGGGAAAGAACTTGAATCATGTAACCATGGAAAAAATATCCTTCAAAAAAATTAATTAAATAAATAAATGATTTAAAAAAAAGCCATTGACCAAAAAAATGAAATGAAATGAAATAAAATAAAATAAAATAAAATAAAATTAGTCTTAAGAGTCTAGAAGAAAGTTCAAACTGGTGGTATGATTTAGAACCCCCAACTATTATATTATCAACCTAAAGCTTTTTAAAAAGTTCATGTTTTGTCCTAATGAGATACCCCAAAGGCAAATCATTTTTAACCCCCATGGGCCCAGGCCTGCTCCCATAGCACCTAATTCTTTTAGTGTGGAGGCTGCCAGATCCTGTGTGGTCCTGATTGGTGCTCCTTGATATCTGAATTGTCTCTTTCTGGCTTCTTGTAAATTTTTTTTCTTTTACTTGGAAGCTCTTGAATTTGGCTATTATTTCCTGTGGGTTATCTTTTCAGGGTGTAGCGTAGAAGGTGATCTATGGATCCTTTAAAAGTCTATTTTGCCCTCTTGTTGAAGAATAACAGGGCAGTTTACTTGGATAATTTCTTTTAGTATGGAGTCCAAATTTCTATTAATTTCTGATTTTTCAGGAAGACCAATGATTCTCAAATTGTTTTCTTGATCTATCATTTTCTCATGACATATTTCATGTTTCCTTCTATTTTATCAGTCTTTTGACTTTGCTTTATTAGTTCTTGCTGTCTTTAGAAATCATTGGCTTCTACTTGCCCAATTCTGGTCTTTAGAGACTGGTTTTTTGGTATAATCTTTTGATTTTCCTTTTCAATTTGGTCTATTCTGTTTTTCTTGGTTTTCTGCTGTTTAATTATCATTTCGTTTGACTTTTGGGCATCTTTCTCTAATTGGGAGTTTCTGTCTTTTAACCTGTTAATTTCCTTTTGAGCTATTTCCCACTTTTCTTGTGAAATCTCTTCCATCTTTCTCACAATCTCAGATTTGAACTCTTCAAGAGATTGTGACCAATTTTCATTTTTTTGGGAAGGTTTGGATGTGATCACTTCTTTGTCTCCTTTGTAGTTTGCTCTGTTGTCTCGATTTTTTCTGTGTAAAAGTTATCAAGTGTTAAAGATTTCTTCTTGATCTTTCTCTTTGGAGGTTTTTGTGCATGGCTTGCCATTATTATTATGCTGATTTTCTTTCTCAGACAGAAGTCTGGGTGAAGCAGACAGGCTCTCTATCTATCCAGCTGTGGATCAATTTTTGCCTGAGTCACAGTGCCGTGGGGCCCTCTCACCTTTATCATGTCGCCCAAGGTCTGTGCTCTTTAGGTTCCTGGGGTCTTTAAGTCTAGCTGTTCTCAGGGTCAAGTCTCCTGGTGGTCCCCTTGCTTGCTCCTCTGCCCGAGGCTCCTCTAACAGTCTCAGGCAGCTGCTTCCATAGTAATGCATCCCTCCGCACTGGGTCCCCACCTAAGGTCTGTGCCTGTGCTCAAGGTCTGCATTCCAAGTCCGTGTTCTTTAGCCTCTTGGGGTCTTAAGTCTTGCTGCTCTCAGGAGCAGACACTGGTGATCCCAGGTAGCTGCCAAGAACTTAATGAATGTTCCAAACTTGTTCTAACTCTTGTGTCCTGGTTTTGGCATTGTAGGTGGTGTGTATGTGTATAGGGTTGTTTAGCTCAGTTTTAGTGAGAGCTATTTCACCCCCTTATAGCATGGAAATGCCATATTCCACATACTTTCAATGCTGCACCCTGTTGTGGGGTCCCTTCATTCATCTGGATTTGGTTTTTGTGTCCTCTTGAGGAGTATTGTATATGTGGCTTAGGAGAGGTTAAGCACACTGCTTCTACTCTGCAGCCATCTTAATCCAGAAGTCGCACCTAATTCTTAATGAAGAATTCAATCTCTTCCTCTGCACAGAACTAATTGTATTTATGTTTTACAAAAGAGAACTCGATATTCCTGTGTTTATCCAAGTTTTAGTTGGTAGACTAGTCTTTCCCTTCTTCCTGAAACTGGTCCTGTTTCTTCATTTGCAAAATATAGGTGTCATATTAGATGACTGCAAATGCAATTATTTCCACTTCTAATCTAAAGATCCTTAAAATGCCTGATTTCTTAGTCATCTCCTTTAATGAACTTGCTTTTCTGAAGGCTCTAATAACATGTACCTTGAGAAGAAAAGAATTTAGGAATTTCATATATAGTTCTGATTACCAGGGAGTTTCTTGAAATATATATCAATTTCATCACATGTCAGACGGAAAGGGAAAGATCTTGGGGAAAAGAGATTAGGAATGCATTGATAAGTAGACCACACATACACAAATGTTTGTATCAACTTTTGATTGAGAACAATGTAAGAAAACTATGTTTCTGGGAAAAACACTAAAAAATTCATTGAAAGAATCCAGCTCTAACCAGGTACATAAAGCAAAGAGAAATAATGATTTTGGATTTTCTCTGGATGAAATAATCCCCATGTGGTGACATGAAAAGAGCCCTGGATTTTTTAATTAGAAGACTTAGAGTAAAAGCCTGATTCTTCTATTTACTCATTGTAAGACATCATACAAGCCACAATCATTGTGGTAAGCATCAATTTCCTCATCTCAGAGTATTGACCTTCAAATAAGAAGGAGGAAAATCAAATGAGGGGATTAGTTTTAATTATCTCAAAGATATATTCCTAATTTAAAGCTTGGGTGCAAAGAAATATTAGTTTTGCTATTGATTGTTTTGCCTCCTAGGAAGAAAATTATTTTTTAAAATGGAGGTGTTAAGATGTTAAATAAGACAACCCTGGTACCAATGATATGCATGTTCAAAAACAAGTATAATTTCAAAGTATTGCCTTTTAAATGTCTTCCTTCTTCCTTTTTTGACTATAGACATGCCCTACCTCAATAGAATAAAGGGAAAAAACTCTTTGTTGAATGCCATTGTCCCCTCTACAATTGGCAACTATTATTTCAACCTATAATTCACTGACAAAATTCATAACTGCATTCTATGTACTATAATTTTCATTCATTTTCTTCATCCTGCCAGCATTAAGTCTGAAGGGATAATTTATTGCCTAAGCTTTGTCTTTTGACAGCTGTTGTTGGTGTATATACACTGTATATAATGGTAATGACATTAATCTTCACCCCCACCCACACACTTCTCTCCAGGATTTTATTCTTCCTGATTTGGAGTTAGCTTATTCACCTCACTTGTACCCACAACCACGCACTCTCCAGATCTGTAATAATATATTAGATGGCCATGCTGAAGTTAAGATGATGGATAGTCAGGAGGTTGGCAGGTGCCAAGGGCATTTAAGGCTCAGTTATAAAAGCCAGGATTTTGAACTGTCAAGGATCTCAGATTTGAGCATAGTGTTGGAAAGGGTGGTTTGTGTAGGCCTTTATGCAACCAGCAACAAGCAAACAAAAACTTCAAATCTAATTCATCAATCCCTGTTCCTAGATTTCACTATCAAGAAGAATAACAACACCTTTTTCAGCAGAGTAACCTTAATTTTAGATTGGGCCTGTCTGGTCCAGCCAGGCTGTCATCTATCACATCTTATTAACATCATTTCAAAGATTATCAACAATATTATTAGCTTTAATTCAATCAAGGACTTTCTGTTCCCTTTCTCCCAGCCATTATCCTGCTTTCCCTTCCCTAAGCCCGTTAGTAATAAATCTTCTTAAACTTACTTCACACTTGGGCTTCATCAAGAGTCCTAGGGCAGGGGGGCAGCTGGATAGCTCAGTGGAGTGAGAGTCAGGCCTAGAGACAGGAGGTCCTAGGTTCAAACCCGGCCTCAGCCACTTCCCAGCTGTGTGACCCTGGGCAAGTCACTTGACCCCCATTGCCCACCCTTACCAATCTTCCACCTATGAGACAATACACTGAAGTACAAGGGTTTAAAAAAAAAAGAATCCTAGGGTTTTAGTGAATTATATCCTTGGGATAATTTGAGAGAAGAGGAGTATTACATCTTGCAGAAACAGTGTTTAATCCACAGTCAATCTAAAGTGTTTACAAAGGCACAGGGCTTCACTTGGGTATAAATAACTGTACATTTTAACTACAGATTCATTGCCTGGCTGATAGTCCTGGGATACTGTCATCATCTGGAGTTTGGGATTAGCAGATTCAACATATTCAGACAAAACTTACTGCTGTGGGTGATCATTTTCATTTCACTATTATATCTTAAGTGTCCCACATAGAACTCAACATTAACAATTAACCCTCCTCCAGATACACATTAATAGATCTTTGAAGTAACACTAGTAAAGGAATATACGTATATCTAATACTCAACAATAACTCTTGAGTCCCTACTTATATGCTTCTCATTTACACAAATTAGTCACAATGACGCCATTAATTCTTACTCATGAGGTTTATTACATAAATGAGCAAAATCAACAATGGACATAGCCTTATTTTGTGAAATATTAGACAAAAACAAGAATAATCAAAAAATGATGGTACACTTGTAATCTTGGTCATCAGTGGGAGAGGGAAGTAGGGACAAAAACCGAGGTGGTAACAAATGAAAAGGGAATGAGCCTATAGCAATTCATGACTTTCCCCTCACAGCAATGGATGCCTAAGATCTCTTTAGGAAACTTTGCCCTATGTGATATCTCCTCTTCAGAACCACTCTTCTTTGGAACCTTTCTGCTCTCCTACTGCATCAAAAAAGCCACTTCTTGGCTACACAAGCAGAGTTGAGCTTTTTTAGGTAATGGCAGCTGTAAACCTGGGAGCTCTGTGGCTTTCCAGAAGTGTTGACTTATCTAGATATAGAAATAGCATGATACATTTTTCCTAGTAAAAATGAATTCTTTTTCCTGGAATCTACAGATATTCTGATTACTGTGGCATTTTAAGGCTTTTCCCATCATGAGACAAAGGACAATGTAGGTTTCCACTCTAAAGTTATAGATGATGCTAGAGAGCAAGTCAACCTTTCTCAACAGGCTCTTATTATCTGATACTATACCATCTGATGCTGCTTTCTCTTATCAGCTCCCAACAATCAATCAAGCTTTCTTCCAACAATATCAGATTTTTGCATTAAATCTCAGCATTTGTTCATGACTATTCAACTAGAATTCCTCAACTCTGCTAGCTTTTCAGTTAATTAGGCTGCTTTTTTTCCTATCTTTAAATTCTATGCTTTCTATTAGGAGTTTTTCTCATCAGCTTCTCTGATACTGAGTCAAAATTGACTTCTGATTTGAACTCTAAAGCCTCAAATCAGGGCTCCATTATCTGTTGTGAGTTGCCTTTGTCTTGGGTTAATAAATCTCAATCTTCATTTCTGTCTGATATGACTCAAGTATTTAATAAACTATAGTTTTCCAGCAACCCCAAACAGTCCAGTGGCAAGAGAAAAGTCAGGATCATTGGTGGCAATTTTGACTTCAATGATACTGAAAGAAAGAGTGAGTTTGACAAATTTGTGCAACTCTGCTTCCCTTAAATCTAATCCACTCTCAAGTGATAACTCTGTGATGTTATTTTTTTCCTTTGAAATGAAGCACAAAAAGCAAATTATTTGACATAGACTTCTTCAGCAATAAAGTTCCCAGTCTTAAAAGGAGTCACATGTAAATTAACTACTGGGAAACCATTTTTTTACAATCAGTTTATTTTTGCCTCTTATGGACATACTTCACTCTGGCCCTTAGAACTTTACATATTTCTTCTTAAGAATTTTTTTTTGCAAGGGTCCATATTTTTTCTTTTAGTACTATTCATTTTTTTTTTTAGATTTTTTTAAACCCTTGTACTTCGGTGTATTGTCTCATAGGTGGAAGATTGGTAAGGGTGGGCAATGGGGGTCAAGTGACCTGCCCAGGGTCACACAGCTGGGAAGTGGCTGAGGCCGGGTTTGAACCTAGGACCTCCTGTCTCTAGGCCTGACTCTCACTCCACTGAGCTACCCAGCTGCCCTACTATTCATTTTTAATCCCTGCTTCCCAGACAAGCACTCTCTTGTTATTTTGCCAAGCATATTATATTTTTGTACTGCAAGTAGGCCCCCTCATTACAGGAGCAATTTAAAAAAAATCTGGTCTGGGACGTAGTGTGTCCAGATTGTAAATAGCTTTTGCAAATAATCATCTTGTACTGTAAATTACTTTTGCCAGTAGCGGTCTTGCATCAACTATAGCAAGAAGGGTTCAGATTTTAGTATGCCCAAAGTTGGCATGAGACAGTGGAAGACCATTGGAGCACTCCTATAAATAGGAGATCACCCCAAGGCAAAGGGACTCAGTTGTGAATTAGGTGGGTAGAAGGGTGGAAGGGGAAAAGCTCTCCAGTCAAACCCAGAAGATTCACCACAGACTTGTATTAGCTGTCTCATTTTAGGGATCTGCTACTTAGGTCAATCATTCAATTCTGCAGTCTGAATTATATTTGATCATCACCAACACCATTATTCATCAAAATCATGAAGAAAGTCATCTCTGAAGACCAACAGCTATTTATATCTAGCTAAGTTTAGTTTTGTCATTTAGTAGATGAATTAGGCCAAAAGTTGCCAAGACATGTGGCAGAATTCCATTCAAAGACTTTTTCCAAGGGGATTTGCCTAGCTGTTTATCAGTTAGTTTTTACCTTAATCCTTTAAACCTTTATCTTCACCCATAATTCCTTTGATCCTCATACCCTCAAGATATTCCTGTTATCTTTAAATTAAAATAGTTACCTGTTGCTGAGATCTGCTTCTAGTCTAGTTCATCATCTCTAAGAAGTTGGAAATGATTCCCTGGATGGGGGATTTCTCAGGCTAATTATCAACTCTTGCCTGAGATTAACTCCTACTCAGTTCAAGATCCTCTGTATCAATTCACAGTCAGATCAATATAATCAATATTTCGTCAAGAAGATACTAAGATATATATCTTCAAGGAAACAGGGTTTTGTCCTGTTTTCAATTGAGATTCTAAGTGTCAGTCTTCTGACCTTCCCCAGAGGGAAACACTGAATAGAGAGCAGCCTAGTGAATATTATCCTAACAAAATAAAATCCTCAAAAGTATATTCAAATGAATCCAACTAGAAGTACATTGCTGTATAATTCACTTATATTCTTCAGTATTTCAGTGAATCTATAATATCACTGCAGGACTGGCTATTAATAACTGAAAAATGATAAGCCCTTGTATTCATTATCAGTTAATAAGGATTAGGCCATCTATTTCCTCTTTTCCACTTAGCATCTACTTTCATCTCATGACAAAATAAAAATTGAGAGGAAAATTACAAAGTAAAATAGGGATGGGTATTTTATCTAGTGATGCCAACACTCTTGTAAAGCTTAACTGGTTGCTCTCTGGCATTCACTCGCTTTCTCCCCTTTTAATGCTTCCAAAGGTGGCAAATCTTTCTCATATAGATGCAAATTTAATTTTGAAAATAATAGAATCTAATTGGTGAAAGAATTGAATGAAAAAAGAAAGTAATAATGTTTTAAGTAAAAAACAGAGAAGGGCTAGAGATTACTGAAAACTTTTTTGTGTGTGACACAAAGTAGCCCTGAAACAGCTTCCAAAGGGGAATTCCAAAACTGCTACATGTATTGCAATATCAATAGTAATTAATTTTCCCTGCCAATCTTTTATGAGATCTCAAATTGGCCCTTGTCCCTAATAATTTGCCTTTGGAGAACCCCCTGACTGGCCCTGTTTGAAGACTGAACAATAAATCATAAAGCACCCACTTAGCACTCTAGACAGTACTAAGTGCCCTTTTTGTTTTAGTTTCTCTTATTGCATCTAGGTGGCTCTCATATCCTCTTTCCCAGGCCTCTATATAATTGGTCAGTTGTTCTTTGCCTTTATTCTCTACAGTGTATATACAAATGACCCCAAGTTCTTTAGTTTAGTGGAAATTCCTGTTTTTGGTGTCTTTTCTGAAAATGGATTCCCAGAGCATGACTCTGTGTACTGTATGGTGACCAATGAGCATTCTCTCCCTTGTCTTGATTAAAGATATGTTCTATTATATCTACTTACATATCTTTTTTCAGTTTGACACTCTCAAATAACTATTTATAAAATCCTTAGTCATTTGGAAAAATTTGAAGAGGTTTGTTTATAAAAAATGTTATTAGTTTCACCTCTGTGTAATCAACAAAGACATATAGGTGATGGTTATTTGAGATGTTGCAAATGGATATGAGCAGCTAGAGAATGAGGTCAAGAGAGGAGAATACATGCAATGATCAGAAAAAAAAGGGGGATAGAAGAAATAAGAGATCACTGAAATCTTTGAAGGTCTCCTCTGTGTAGATGGAAAATTTGCCACACCTGAGCTACATTCCCAGGATCCTTTTAAGTACATCCTCATTTGATGTACAGGGGATTGGGAGATAAATTTGGCTGAGACTCACATGGCAGGGCTCTTTTGGGGCAGGTGTGGGTCTCTGGCTCTATGCTCTGCTCACTTGGCTGAAGGAATCCTTTTCCCTCTCATTTTTTGTTATTTTTAAATTCTTTAATTTAAAATACCAAGAGTATTTATTCATTTTTACTCCTACACCTCTTATTTACTTAACTGTGACTTTGTTTCCACTTAATTGATTCTTGAAAATGATCATTTATTTGAGTTAAACATCTTTCTGACCATGTCCTTAAAGACTTGCTTCACTTGCTGATTCCTCAGGGTATAAATGAAGGGGTTTAACATGGGAGCAACAGAAGTATTCAGCACAGCTACCCCTTTGGTCATAGCCACTCCTTCCTTTGCTGAAGGTTTGACATACATAAAGATACAACTTCCATAGGAGATAGAGACGACAATCATGTGAGAGGAACAAGTAGAAAAGGCCTTTTTCCTTTGCTGGGCAGAGGGGATTTTCAGGATGGTTCTAAGGATGTATACATAGGACAAAATCACTAATGCCAAAGTGAGCATGAGTGTGAACACAGCCAAGCAAAAACTCATGACTTCTAAGACTTCAGTGTCTGTGCAAGAGATCATCAGGACAGGAGAAGAGTCACATGCAAAATGATCAATGATATTGGAGTCACAGAACTCCAATTGGAGGCCCATGATGACTGGTGGAAAGACAATGAGTAAAGCTGCCAGCCAAGAGCTGATTACAAGCTGATTGCAAACTTTGTTGCTCATGATGGTTGTGTAGTGTAGGGGTTTGCAAATGGCCACATAGCGGTCATAGGACATGGCTGCCAACAGAAAAAATTCTGTTGTACCTAGAAGGATAAAAAAGAATAATTGAGCTGCACAAAAATTATAGGAAATTGTCCTGTCTCCAGTTAAAATAGTGACCAGGAATCTTGGAATTGAGACAGATGTAAATGAAATTTCTAAAAAGGAGAAATTCCTAAGGAAGAAGTACATGGGAGTTTTGAGGCGAGAGTCCAGCAAGGTGAGAGTGATAATGGCTAGGTTACCAGTAACACTCAATACGTAGGTAAAAAACAGAAAGAGGAAAATCCACACTTGTAGCTCTGGGTCATCTGTCAGTCCCAGGAGGATGAATTCTGTCACTGATGTTTGATTTCTCATGGCTGACTCTTGACTTCTACTAGTCCTATATATAAAAGCAAAAAATAAAAAAAATAAATTCATTTGTAAGTCAAAAATGTTTTTCATCATACCTCTGTTCTTTAAACTACTGTGCAAAGAATAGAGGAAATTGGTAAAATGTTAACTGAAGAAATGAGTAATCTTACTTCCAACCAAATCTTGAGAAACTGTCCTCAGGAGCAATCTTCTGAAATGGCCTGTGTTTGAATATATATTGGCTCCTAACTTGTTAAACTAGCAAAGGTGTTTAAAACTGAACCAATTATCTTTGCTTCTACTGTTGTAAATTTTTTCTTCTTCCTGACTTTTCTATTATTGTGGAAGCTTCTGCTATCCTCCTAGTCACTTAGGCTCACAGCATGTATCATTTTTATCTCCTCATTCTCTCGCCCTTATATGTAATCAGTTACTAAATCTACATCTGTAATATCTCTCATATATGCCTCTTTCTCCCCTCTGGAACAGCCACTATTCTGGTGTAGATTGGTCACATCACCTCCCTCCCCCTAGTCAATCAACTTTTCTGGCTCTCTGTCACCTCAATAATCATCATGAAATTCTCTGTTCAGCTCTAAAAGCCCTCTAGAACTTTTCTCCTTCTTCCTTTTCCAATCTTATTACCTTTTTTCTCTCTTCCATGTACTCTGTGATCTAGGAACATTGTATTCTTTGAACAAGGAGTTTATACCTTGAACAAGACTATTTTCCGAATGAACATTTTCACTATCTCTCTCCCCCACCTCCTAGTACTGGAACCCCCCTTCCTCCTCATCGCTTCCTTTCAGCTTCCTTCAAGTTTAACCCACAGTCACACTTTATACAAAAAGTCTTTCCTATTCCAATTTATTTCCCTTCCCCTACCTCTTTCCCATTCATTGAAAAGTCAAGAAATACAAAATTCTGGGCTATAAACTGCATATTCTTTGATTCAGCAATGCCATTAATAGGTCTGCAACCCAAAGAGATGAAGAAAAGAGAAAAGGAATTATTTGTACAAAAATATTTGTAGCACCTCTTTATGTGATAGCAAAGAATGGAAAATTAAGGGGATGCCCATCAATTGGGGAAAGGCTAGATAAATTATGTTATATAAATGTAGTATGCTATGAGAAATGATAACCTGGAATATTTCAGAAAAATCTGGAAATACTTACATGAATTGATGCAGAGGGAAGTGAGAAGAAACAGAAGAACATTGTCTATAGTAATAGCAATATTATAGGGGTCAACAACTGTGAATAACTTGGTTATTCTCAGTAAAACAATGATCCAAGATGATCCCCAAAAGCTCATGATGAAAAATTCCATAAACCTCAAGAGAAAGAACTATTGGAGTCTGAATGCAGATCAAAGCATACTATTTTCCAGTTTGTTTGTTGTGGGTTTTTTTGAGTTGTTTCTTCCACAACATAACAAATATGGAAATGTTTTTATGACACCACACATAAAAGAAGTTTCTAATTCCTTACCATCTCAGGGAGGGGGAGGAGAAAAGAGAAGGGAAGTAGAGAATTTGGAACTCAAAATGTTAGAAAATAAATGCAGAAATTGTTTTATGTAATTGAGGGGGGGAATAAAACATTACTGAAGGGGAAAAAGTCTTTCCTACTTCTTCTTAATATTAGTACCTTCCATGAGATTGTTTCCAAATTATCCAATAAATGGCATTTGTATATAGTTGCTTCCTTGTTCTCTTCTCCATTAGACTATGAACTATTTTGAAAGTTTTTTCTTTGCCTTTTTTTGAATTCCCAGTGCCTGGTACTATTCCCAGAACATAGTAGGCACTTGATGTTTGTAAACTGACTGATTGATTGGCTGAGAGATCTCTGAATGAACATCTCCAAATGGGAGACAGATACTTCAGAGAAAGAGATGAGAAGATATAAATTAAAAGAGACAATCATAAAGTTCTGAATAGAGATCTCTTTGGATATATAGCTATTTGAGGAAGCTGACTGCTGGTATGACTTAATTCTCAGCACTTGTAATCTTAGAGGCTGTGAAGTGGAGCTCTTCTGCAGGGAGATGATTCACTCTTTGGTTGAATGAGGTTTTATGTTACTTCTAAATTAAGCACTTAATTTACTCTGGATTGTTCTACTATTTACCCTAATCTATATAATTTCTCTGATTTTTTATTTGTTTATTTGTTTGTTTTTATAAACACTTTTTTTGAGGTATCCATGACTATTTTTGGAGCCAAAGTTTAATGGGAAGGAATCAAGGTTGCAAGAAGAAGCTAATGGCTACCTTCCCACTGGGAGGAATAAGTGAAAATGGTTTTTATTCTGAATTTTCTAGTGTACCCTTCAATCACATATAGTTGTTTTGCAGTAAATAGATCTATTCTTGTTCAATACCCATGTTGTAGATATCTTTGGCAGTCACTGGGGGAAAAGCATAGTTACTTTTTTTTTTAACTTAGTATTGGTTCCAAGGCTTAAGAGTGGTAAGGGCTAGGCAATGGGGGTTAAGTGACTTGTCCGGCGTCACATAGTTAGGAAGTATCTGAGGCCAAATTTGAATCTAGGAACTTCCATCTCTAGACCTGGCTCTCAAACTGCTGAGCCACCCAGCTGCCCCTGTTACTTTTTATTATACATGAAATATAACTATTTCTCTTTTGGTATCTCCACCTCTGTTTCTGCCTGTCTCTTTTTTCTTTCTTTATCAATGAAATATGATATTACAAGTATTTTCTCAACTTAGCTAGTGAATGAATGTTCTTATACATTTACCTCTAAACTCTAAAGAACACTAGATATTCTTAGAATTCTTGGGCCCAAGACATAATTTTACTTCTTTATGGAGAATATTGAGTAAGCAGTGTAACTTGTCTACTCAGGATATTATTAAGAATATAAAATAATTTGATATCACTTAATATGTATGTGAAAATACATGAGAAACTATCACGTACAGTGAGCTATACTATTGAGGTAGGGGTTGAGTCTTGTATTTCTTTTATTAAAGGGAATTCCTAGGTGAGGAAACACCCTTTACCAATGTAGGCTGGTATCTTCTCTGAAACTAATAATCTAAGAGAGTTGACCACATAGCTAGTATGTGTAAGAGATTGGACATGGGTTTAACTAAAATTATAATTGCTAATATAATTACTAAAAAGTGCTTAATAAGATTATGATTTTTTTTCTAGGAGGTTATTTATGTGGAAAAAACAAACAAACAAGAAACTGGTTTTCATCTTAATACAATGATTGGCTGAATTTTGAGCAGTGCATTTGGAGTTTAAATTCAACTCAAGCCAAAAAATATGCACTGAATTCTGTTGTAGGCAAATATAAGGTAGGGTATGTAAATAAGGTAGATATATAAATATATAGAAGAAGGCAGAGAGCTGGTTGGCTGACATAGACATTCCTACTAGAATGCAACAGTAAGGTTTTGAAGGAGTTTGGAACTGCCAAGGGCTGAAGAAGGAGCTTGGGAGCTCGGATCCTGTCATCTGTCTGTTACCTGAGACCCTTTTGGAGATCTTGGATGTGTCTAGGTTGAGGAAAAGCAAGTGTCTAGGTTGAGGAAAGGTGAAATCACTGCTCTTGGTTGGACCAAGTGCAGAGAGCCTATCTCCCTAGTACTGTGGATTTAATAGCTGACCAAGGATTTGTTCCAGTACCTATACCATCAAGGATTCAACTTGGATCAGTATCTTCTGTAGTGTGGGAATACACTTGTCTCCAGAAGCCTTTTGTCAGTCAACTCTGTTTCCAGCCAGTCAGTCTATCTGTCTTTGCCATAGCTAGAGAGAAGTTAGCCAAACCCCATTCTGAACTGACAATTGGCTTGTCTTGCTTAGATTAGTCAAAACTTCTCCCACAATCCTTCCCTTTCTTTATCATCATTAAACTGTGTTTTATAACTTCCTTTTGTTCCTTCTCCACAACCCAGAGGGCCCACCCACTATAGTTGGTCTGGAGGACAGTTGGTCTCAATTGTCACCACTCATTCCCCCTGTGTTTGTGGGGGTGGGTGAGATTTCCCAGTGTATTATTGTGTGTCAGGCAATTAACCCACTTTACCCCTTTATTCCTCCTTCATCTCCTTCTCCCTCTACTAACACCAAGTGTTTATTTACCTACTTCAATACATATCAAGTATAGGTCCCAAACTCCAGTTTCAGGAAACAAAGAATGAATGTAAAAATGTCTCTGTTGTCAAGGAGTTTCTCTTGTACTTCGAGTGTGGTGAAGATATATATATATATATTTTGTATTATAGAAATAGAGCTTCAAAGTGTCACAGAGGATATCTAGTCTAACCTCTTCATTGTAAGGTTGAGAACACTGAGGCCAGGACAGGTTAAATTACAAAGTCACACAGAGGTTATATGTCAGAAGTGGGATTAGAAATTAGATCCTCAGAACTGGATCATTTTCCTACCTATTTCAAGGTAATTTTACAAGTCAAACTGTAGAAGGAATTCTTTAGGAAGTTTTAGATCTAATCCAGAGTTATCTTTGCAGTGTCATAGCTCTATGACTGAAAATAACCATCTCCCTGAGTGTTTTCCTCATATACACAAAGAAGGTTTAGATTAAACTATGTCTAAGAAGTCTTCCAATCCTAAATTCCAATGGCCCACCCTGAGGTATTTATTTTTCTTCTGATCTTTGTACTTCCTCATACCCCTTTGCTCCTGCCTTTACACTTATGCATTAAAAATTTGCTTCTGGTAATTTTGTTTTATTATTTCTCTCTCCAAATGGTGTGACTTTTAACATGCTTTAAATGCTGCATACGGTGACTATTTGCAGCCCCTACTTTTCAAAATAGAAATTGTTCTACTAAAGCTAGCATTGACTTCCTGAAATCTTGGCACCTTCTCAAATACCATGGAATCTTTTAAGGACTAGTCAAAAGCATCATCTAGACTTTCATCAAATTCTAACAAGCTTTCTAGGAGGGTGGAGGGAAGAGGGGAGGGAGACACATGAACATGTAACCATGGAAAAATATTTTTAAAAAATAAAAATTATATGAAAAATTCTAACAAGCTTATACAATACAAAAACATCAGTATTCTCCAGAATAAGTCCCTATAAGACTTCACAAACAACAAACATTCAACTAGAAGGACAAAGTTCACACAAGAAATACCTAAACAGAGGTTTGTCTGATGTATGAGAATTAGAAAGTTTTCAATATCTAAAATGATAAGCAAGGAACACACTTACTTTTAGTATTAGCCTGGAAGGATTCAGATTGAAATTTAAGCCCAGAAGCCTAGTAGATTCAGGCACACTGAGAGAAGATATTTAGTGTTCAGTATGGAAAAGGCTTTAGAGAATTATATCTCTCTCTTTTGCCTTATCTTTCAAAGAACACACATTCTTACACTTACAGAGAGGGCTTAGAAAATAGAGGACAATCCCAGTTGTCACTTGTCTTAAGTTAGAAAAGGGAAAACTTTTTACCCATTCCTCAACATCTATATAAAATATTCAATTTCAGATGGTGGAAAGTCCAGTTAATATAATTTTGAAAATACTTTCCTGAATATGAAATAATTAAATGGAAGATAATACTGAAAGCTTCTTTGTTAGATTGTTTTCATGATCATTTGGTGAGAGAGCTACTTTCATAAAATCGTCTCCTCTAGAGGATCAGACAATTTATTTGTTTTGCTTTCCAAACTCTCAGGGGTATTTATTAAGGCAAAAAGAAGAAGAAGAAAAAAACCAAGTTCCCCAAAGATGGATTTTATATAGTTATGAATGAATCTCTGTCAGAATCAATTTTGGTTGTAAAGTCTGTGAGGGGCAATGGGAGGTTCCTTTTTAGACAACTGAACATTATGGATTCAGAGCATCAGTCCTTGCACACATTCAGGTTCAAGCAAAGAGAAGAAGTTATAAAATAAAAAAAAACATCTGCATCCTTGAAGAAAATGATATAAATTAATTATAAATATGAAATCATTCAAAATATTTCTATATTACCTATTCACAGAAAATAAAGTGAGAAAATTATATTTCAAATTTTACTCAGAATTTATCACTTCTCCCTCTGGAGATGGAAAACTTTTTTCCATCAGGAGTCTTTTGAAATTGTCTTAAACCACTGAATTGATCAGAATAGACCAGTCTTTCACAGTTAATTTTATTATGACATTCCTGTTATAGTCCATAATGATTTCCCAGTTCTTTTCACTTCACTTTGAATCATATCATGTAGGTCTACATTTTTTCTAAACTACTCCCCTTGTCATCTCTTATACCACAAATATATTCCATCATAATGATAGACCTCAATTCATGCAGGCATTCACCAAAGGATGAGCATTCTCTCAGTCTCTAATTATTTGCGATCACTAAAAGGATGATATAAATATTTTTGTATATATATATATATATGTTCTTTTATTTTCCTTTGTTCTCTTTGGGGTACATACCTAGTAGTAGTAGTATTGCTGAGTCAAATGGTTTATATAATTTTAAATAGTGATTGAGAGTACTTTTCCATATTAAATTATAGATAACTTTGATGTCTTCTTCTGAAACCTGACTATTCCAATTTTCTCATCTCTTATCTTTTGGGGAATAGCCCTTATTTTTTATACACTTGACTCAGTTCTCTATATATTTGAAAATGAGGCCTTTGTCACAAAAATTTGTTGTAAAGTTTTTCAGTATTACATCATTGGTTATAGTATTTTTAGGCAAAATGTAATTTCCCTGATTAGATAATTAAAAAAGTATTTTGAATATTTTCCCATAGTTACATATTTCATGTTCTTTCCCTCTCCCCCAAGCCCCTTAGGGGGTTAACCCTTAGCCAACACACAATTCCACTGGATTTTACATGTATCGTTGATTAAGACCTAATTTCATATTGATAGAGTAGAGTTATTGTTTAGTGTCTACATCCACAATAATATCCCCATCAGTCCATGTGTTCAAGCAGTTTAAAACCTATTCTTCTGTGTTTCTCCTCCCACAGTTCTTCCTCTGAATGTGGCTAATTTTCTTTCTCTTAAGTCCCTCAGTCTTGCTTTGGATCCTTGCAGTGCTGCTACATGAGAAGTCTGTTATGTTCAATTGTACCACAGTGTATCAGTCTCTGTGTACAATGTTCTCCTGGATCTGCTCCTTTCACTCTGCATCAATTCCTGGAGGTTATTCCAGTTCACATGGAATTCCTCCACTTCATTATTCTTTTGAGCACAACAGTATTCCATAACCAACAGATACTATAATTTGTTCAGCCAATTCCCAATCGAAGGACATTCTCTCATTTTCCAATTTTTTTTTTTGCCACCACAAAGAGTGCAGCTATAAATATTTTCATACAAGTCTTTTTCCTTATGATCGCTTTAGGGTATAATCCAAGCAGTGCTATGACTGGATCAAAAGGCAGATAGTCTTTTAAAGCCCTTTGAGCATAGTTCCAAATTGCCATCCAGAATGACTGAATCAATTCACAATTCCACCAGCAATGCATTAATGTCCCAATTTTGCCACATCCCCTCCAAAATTCACCACTTTCCTTTGATGTCATGTTAGCTAATCTGCTAGGTGTGAGGTGGTATCTCAGAGTTGTTTTTATTTGCATTTCTCTGATTATAAGAGATTTCTCATGTGCTTATTGATAGTTTTGATTTCTTATCTGAAAGTTGCCTATTCATGTCCCTTGCCCATTTATCAATTGGGGAATGGCTTGATTTTTTGTACAATTGATTTAGTTCCTTGTATATTTGAGTAATTAGATCTTTGTCTGAGTTTTTTATTATAAAGATTTTTTCCTAATTTGTTGCTTCCCTTCTAATTTTGGTATCATGGTTTTGTCTGTACAAAAACTTTTAGTTTAATATAGTAAAAATTATTTGTTTTACATTTTGTTAAATTTTTATAACTCTTGCTTGGTTTTAAAATCTTTCTTGTCCCATAGATCTGACAAGTATACTATTCTGTGTTCACCTAATTTACTTATAGTTTTCTTCTTTATATTCAAGTTATTCACCATTCTGAATTTATCTTGGTGTAGGGTGTGAGATGTTGATCTAAACCTAATCTCTTTGATATTGTTTTCTAATTTTCCCAGCAGTTTTTGCTCAATAGTGGATTTTTGTCCCAAAAGTTGGGCTCTTTGGGTTTATCATACATTGTCTTGCTGAGGTCACTTACCCCAAGTCTATTCCACTGATCCTGCCTTCTGTCTCTTAGCCAGTACCATATTGCTTTGATGACTACTGCTTTGTAGTATAGGCCACCTTCCTTCATATTTTTTCATTATTTCTATTGATATTCTTGGTCTTTTGTTCTTCCAAATGAACTTTGTTATAGTTTTTTTCTAATTCAGGAAAAAAGTTTTTTGGTAGTTTGATAGGTATACCAGGAAATTTATATTTATACAAGGTTTGATAGGTATAGCACTAAATAGGTAAATTAATTTGCTTAGGATGGTCATTTTTATTATGTTAGCTCGTCCTACCCATGAGCACTTAATGTTTTTCCAATTGTTTAGATCTAGTTTTAATTGTGTGGAAAGTGTTTTGCAGCTGTGTTCATATAATTCCTGTGTTTGTCTTGGCAGATAGATCCCTAAGTATTTTATATTGTCTAGGCTAATTTTAAATGGAATTTCTCTTTCTAACTCTTCCTGCTGCGATGTGTTGGAAATATAGAGAAATGCTGATGATTTATGTGGGTTTATTTTGTATCCTGCAACTTTGCTAAAGTTGTTGATTAGTTCCACTAGCTTTTTAGTTGATTCTTTAGGATTTTTTAAGTAGACCATCATATCATCTGCAAAGAGTGATAGCTTGGTCTCCTCATTGCCTATTTTAATACCTTCATTTTTTTTACTTTTCTAATTGCTACTGCTAGTGTTTCTAGTACACTGTTAAATAATAGAGGTGAGAATCGCCATCCTTGTTTAACTCCTGATCTTATTGGGAATGCTTCTAATTTATCCCCATTGCAGATGATGTTTGTTGATGGTTTTAGATATATACCATTTATTATTTTTAGGAGAGGTCCTTTTTTCCAAAACTTTCTAGTGTTTTCAATAGGAATGGGTGCTGTATTTTGTCAAAAGCATTTTCAGCATCTATTGAGATAATCACGTGGTTTTTGTTGGTTTGCTTGTTGTTATGGTCAATTATGTGCATATATGTTGAGTGCTGATATTTCTTCATTATTTATACGGGTTTTCATCAAGATGTAATTACCTTCCTTTCGTAATAATTGCTGCTCCTAACTTCTTTGTCTCAGTTGCAGCCCAGTAAATTTTGCACTGTCCTCTTACCTTTTCCCTGTGTATGTCTATCTGCCTCAAGTATGTTTCTTGTAGACAACATATGGTAGGATTCTGGTTTGTAATCCATTCTGCTATCTGCTTTCCTTTTATTGGTAAATTCATCCCATTCACATTCAGAGTTATGATAACTGTCTATGTATTTCCCTCCATTTTGTCTTCCTCCTTATATTCTGCCTTTTGTCTTATCCCTCTTACTTTCCCTACCAACTTTTTGCTTTTAATCAGTATCCCCCCCTTTCCCCTCCCTATTGTTACTCCCCTTCCCAGCACCTTCCTTCTTAGTATAGTGCCTTTTAAACAACGCCTCACCTTTTCCTTCCCTTGCATTGCTCCCCTCTCCACCAGCCCATTTGTTACCCTTCTACTTCTCTATAGGGCATGATATAATTTTTTGCCCCCAATGGATCTGACTGTTCTTCCCTCTCTGAGTTAATTTCAATATGAATAAGATTTAAATATTATCTGTCTCCACCCTCTTTCACTTTTCCATTGTATTGGTCTCCCTCCACCCCATGTGCTGCTTTATGAAATATAGATGTACCTTGTTTTATCTCTTTCCATTTCTCTTTTCCCTAGTTCGTATATATATATATATATNTATACAGATTTCATAATGCTGCCAATTTGAATAGTTTACATAGTAGAAGACAGGAAAATAAGAAATGCAGCGTCTGGGAGTTTTCTCTTAATGTATAGGGTTAGCTTAATCCTTTGTCACTCTGCCCTTCTCAGGAACATAAACCATGTTGGCAAATAAAAGGTTTGGTGGTTTCTTTTCTTATTGTCAGTATCCAGTTTGATGTTAGCATTTCTCTCTCTAACTCTCCCCTTCCTCACTCCCTCTTTCTCTCTCATGATCTTTTCTTCTCTCCCTTGCTCTCTCATTTTCTCTCCCTCTCTCCCCCTCTTTCTTATTCTCTTTCTCACTCCCTTTTTTGTCACTCTCCCCTTATATGTGTAAACTGTTTCTCTATACATGTATACATATAATGCATATTATACACATGTATATATACACACATATGTATATATATGTATATATATATACACACACACACACACACATTTCATCCTACATAGTTTGTCACCATTCCCTCTAACTACCCTGATGATAATAACAATTTTTAAGAGTTACCAATATCATCTTTTCTTATAGGAATACAAATAATTTGAACTTATTGGTTCCCTCAAAAAAGTTGTGGTTTTTTTTCACTCTTTCTTAATTACCTTTTGGTGATTCTCAAGTTTTATGTTTGGGTATCAAGTTTTCTGTTTAAGTCACATCTTTTCTTTATGATGCTTGGAAGACTTCTATTTTATTAAGTGACGTACTTTCCCTTGCAAGAATATAGTCAACTTTGCTGGGTAGTTGATTCTTGGTTGTAAATCCAGTTCCTTTGCTTTCCAGAATGTCATATTCCATGCCTTCTGGTACTTCACTGTGTATATAGCCAGGTTCTGTGTTATTCTAACTGTGGTTCCATGATGTCTAAATGGGTTATCATTACATTCATCATACATTGTTTTGTCATTACATAGAAATGAAAAAAATGAAATATCTTTCAATAAAAAAAATAAAGTTGCCAATCAGAGCCAGTCGTACTCAGTGACAGCAAATAATCCCTCTTTTCTCTTTCTAAGCATTTGCCCAACCCTTTTACTCTGTGGGCTGATAGCTTCCAAAGGTACTGCTACAACTGCCACAGCCCCTGTAAAGTTTGCTGTTGGTACTGTCATGTTGTGCTGTGGACCACTACTACTCCCAACCCAGTATCCCAGCCCTCTTTTGCTATCCCACCATGTTTTCTTGGGTTAGAAAAATGTCTCACCCTGAACATTTGTTGACTCTCACTTCAAAATTTTATTTGAGGTTTCATTTTAAAGTTCTTTGAATGGGAATGTTGGGCAAGTTTGGATGAGTTGCTGTTCATATTCTGTCATCTTGGCTCTACTCTGTTCATATAATTGCAAGGATATCTTATTAAGGGTGGGGATGAAACTTTCAATCCAATAATTCCCCAAAGTTTGTAGGATTGTCCCCCTAGACAGACATGGTTCTCAGCATCAGTCTAGTTGAATAAGTTGGGGATAAACTGTAAATATTTTGCAAGAAGCCATGATTTCCAGCTACTGAGTTAGAACACAGAATGCAGAGGTGACATTGAGCTGGCATGAGACCAAAAAGCCAGTTTAGATGTGCCTATAAAAGGAGAGAAACTTAGAACATCAGGGTCTCAATTTTGAGATATTGGTGGGCGGGCAGGATCATCTCAGGATTGTCTCTTAGCTAGGTTACCAATATCTTATAGGATTAGGTACCTAGGCTGCTCATTGGCTCTTCTGTGTAAACAGTGCTATCAGCATCCAGCTTTAGTCATCATTCAACATCCATATACAAATTTACTAACCATCAACAAGAACAACTATAAAATCAAAATCATCTTGAACTGAGATAAACCATCAAACAATCAGAGTCAGCCCTTTGGCCTAGCCAAGGCAATCTGCCAGGCAGGTTTTAGGATATCAGTTTCTCTAAGAATCTACTGAAGATTTAGCATAAGTTCATTATATAGATAAGGTTTATCCCTTAATCCCTCTTTCCTCAATATTTACCCCAACCTTTCCTTTACTTTATGTATCATCATTAAGCTACTTAATATAAAACTAGCTGATACTGATCTGATTTATTCTCAACATTCCAAGTGGAAGCCTGTCAGTCACCACTTCTCCTGGACATTACTGAAGGCATCTTTAAGCTTATTGATCTTCTAGGTTTAAATTTAACAATTTTAGTCAGAATCATGATATCAGAGTTTATTGCTCTTGAATTCATTTTAAAAGCTAACTACCAGGACAGCTGGGTAGCTCAGTGGATTGAGAGCCAGGCCTAGAGACGGAAGGTCCTAGGTTCAAATCTGGCTTCCGACACTTCCCAGCTGTGTGACCCTGGGCAAGTCACTTGACCCCCATTGCCTACCCTTACCACTCTTCCACTTATAAGTCAATACACAGAAGTTAAGGGTTTAAAATTTAAAAAAAAGAATAAAAGCTAATTACTAATTGAGGGAAACTAGTCACTCCCTCATTAGTAAGTGGTAATAGGTGGAGTAAAGTGAGCAATGTATCCTGTCAGCTGATTCATCACAAACCACATTCAGCTTCAGGGTCACTAAAGCAGATTCAAAGTAAACTTACTTTACCATCTATATAGGAGGTTTCACTAATACCTCCTATTGCTCTACCAATTCAAAGGACCCAGCATTTATTTCACAAAGCAATTCATATTGCTTGGAAATATAATAGTTAACATTAAATTATGAGACTGCTAGTAGCTTTAATAACTTTATTACATCAAAGTAGTGATAGTAAAGAGAGAGAATGGTGGGAAAGTGGTAGAGTTGCTTAGCTTACTACTCTATTGGCCACCATGATGGATTGAATCCAAGTGCCTACAGGAGTCCCTTCTGGATCCAAGATTCAGTTAGAAGATGCTCACTTCCTGCTGGGTCTGACCTTATAAGCAGTTTTCTTCACCTACTAACTCTCCCACAGCACATCTAAGGAACCAACCATAGTTTCTTCATTTGCCTGGTGCTGCCTAAGGGAGTAGTACCAGTGCCTATGGGATCAGTTTCCTGACTTGTTCAGTACTTGATTCTCTAATTTCCTTTCTCTAAGGGTTTGTCTATACCTGCACATTTCAGTGGTAAATGATCTCCAGGTTACTGATTGATGTAATTAGGGAATAGGGTGTAAATGTTATAAGGGAATAGGGCAATAGGGTGATAAGAGTCCAAGGGCTGGAGGTAATAAGGAAATTAAGCCAGACATGGGTTTCAATAGTGGATAAGGAAGGCAAGGGACTAACGGTATAGTGAATAGGGGATAAGGCACTGTGGGTAGGGTTTTTGTGCATCCCTAAGGTAGTAAAGTGGATAAGGAAGGAACAATGGTGAAGGTACTAGATTGAGATAGTAGGAGAGGTAAAGGAATGACTGGGTTTAGAGAATATAAACACAGAGGTATAAGGAGTTGTAAAGGATAGGATGAGATACTTTGAGCAAACAGCTACTGCCTGGGAAACACAGACTGGGACACAGGTTTGAAGACAGAGACACTACAGGGATCAGACTGAGTCCTTCAGATAGGAAGGCACTTTTACAGACAAAGGTTATAGCCAGCCAAGAATGGCTTGAAACTGACTAGAGGGCTTCTCATCAGTTTCTCAGGTTCACTAATGAAGATTCAGAGGAAGTATTGTGATCTCACTTCCTTCAAAATGGACACCTTCAATCCCTCAGGACCCAGAGAGAATGTTATTTCCTTACTCCTTTCTCCCTCTCTTATCAATCAACTAATGAAGTACCCAAAGGCTTTGATTACCTGACAAAACAGGGTTTATTGAAGTTTGGGATTGATTGGAAGGGATAGAGGATACAAAGTAACTCTAACAGCCGCCTAGAGAAAGCTTCAGGGGGGGGAGGGAGACAGGAGTGTGAGACTGAAATAGGAACCTGCCTAAATCAGCCCGAGGTTTTGTAGCCTATAGAGTTAGGAAAGTTGGATACAATAATTAAAGAGATAATTTTTAACAAGGGTAAGCCCTATTTGACTGCAGGGAAACTAAACTATAAAGTTTGAAAACTAACACTCAGATCTACCGTCTTTTCAAAAACCCTAAGAGATTTAGGAAGGGAATGGTGATTGGGAATAAGGGAGGTTAGGGAGATTCAAAGGAAATAAATAAACTAACAAATTTTAAGAGAAAAGCTACAGAATATAGGTCAGGTTTTCAATCCAAAGATAGAGCCCAGATTGACCCTTCTACTCTCCATGAGTCTCCGGGGTCAACTGCTACTCCTCAAGATTCTAAACCCTTCCTCAACTGTCAGAGACTCTGCAGCAAGGCTTTGCAGGGCTGACATGGACCCTATTTGTACTACATTTTGCCCATATTCTCTTCTAAATTTGCAGCTTGCAACATTTAGTGGTTACTAAATTCTAAGAGATTACTACTCTTATTCTAAGCTAAAATCTAACTAAGCTCTTATCCCTAAGTTTGCAAAATAATAAAAAGGGTTGCTATCTCCTAAACTATGCTAAGACTAGACTAAGCTAAAATATTTGCAATACATTGATGATGTCAAACAAAGGGAAATGATGGAAAGAGAAATTTACTTCCAATAGAAATCAGATAAAAAAGTCATTGAGTTTCATGACTGTGGTTAGCACTATTCTTCACACACTGGTTCCAATTATTATATCATTGATTGTTTCTCAAGGCTTCTGTTTGGTGTTGTATAGTTGGAAAATCTTGAACCTCTGAAACTACATTACCCAAACTGCCTTTCTGTATTACCCACAATTCCTTTTCCTTTCTGTTTATGTGCAAGGTTACAGGGTTTATATATAATTTCGGTTCACTCTGCCATGCCCTCTCTCTTTTTTTTAAATAATTTTTATTTTTTAGAAAAGTTAACATGGTTACATGATTCATGTTCTTACTTTCCCCTTCACCCCCTCCCCCAAATCCTCCCCCCCCAATAGCTGATGTGCATTTCCACTGGTTTTAACATGTGTCATTGATCAAGACTTATTTCCAAATTGTTGATATTGGTGTGGTATTTTCCAGTCTACACCCCCAATCATGACTGCCTCAATCCATGTATTCAAGCAGCTGCTTTTCTTCTGTGTTTCCTCTCCTGTATTTCTTCCTCTGAATGTGGGTAGCTTTCTTTTCCATAAGTCCCTCAGAATTGTCCTGGGTCATTGCATTGCTGTTAGTACAGAAGTCCATTACATTCGATTTTACCACAGTGTATTGGTCTCTGTGTACAATGTTATTCTGGCTCTGCTCCTTTCACTCTGCATCAATTCCTGGAGGTCTTTCCAGTTCACATGGAATTTTTCCAGTTTATTATTCCTATTTACACAATAGTATTCCATCACCAGCATATACTACAATTTTTCGGCCATTCCCCAATAGAAGGGTATATCCTCATTTTCCAGTTTTTTGCCACCACAAAAAGCCCAGCTATAAATATTTTTGTACAAGTCTGTTTATCTATGATCTCTTTGGTGGTACAAACCCAACAATGGTATAGCTGGATCAAAAGGCAGGCAATCTTTTATAGCCCTTTCAGCATAGTTCCAAATTGCCATCCAGAATGGTTGGATCAGTTCACAACTCCATCAGCAATGCATTAATGTCCCAGTTTTGTCACATCCCCTCTAGCATTCATTACTCTCTCCTTATTTCATTTTAGCCAATCTGCTAGGTGTGAGGTTATACCTCAGAGTTGTTTTGATTTGCATTTCTCTAATTATTAGAGATTTAGAACACTTTCTCATGTGCTTATTGATACTTTTGATTTCTTTACCTGAAAATTGCCTATTCATGTCCCTTGCCCATTTTTCAATTGGGGAATGGCTTGATTTTTTATACAATTGCTTTAACTCCTTGTATATTTGACTAATTAGACCCCTGTCAGAGTTTTTTTGTTATAAAGATTTTTCCCAATTTGTTGTTTCCCTTCTGATTTTGGTTGTATTGTTTTTGTTTGTACAAAAGCTTTTTAATTTAGTATAATCAATCATCCCATTCACATTCAGAGTTATAATTATCTCTTGTGTATTCCCCAACATTTTGGTATCCTCTCCTAGTTCTACTCCTTCTTCTTACACTATTTCCTTTTAAACCAGTGATTTTTTTAAACCAGTAACCCTTTCCCCCTCCCTTGATTTCCTACCCTTCCTACCACCTCCCTTATTATTCCCCCCTTTTTATTTTTAAGGTCTAATGAATTTCCTCCCCCCTTCTTCTTCCCTCCCTTTTTTGACCTCCCCATTCCCTGCTCCCTTCATTTTATCCCTTCTGACTTTCTCAGTAGGGTTAGATAGAGTTCTATATCCCAATGAATATAGTTACTCTTCCCTCTCAGGGTTAATTACACTGAAAGTAAGGTTTAAATATTACCTCTTAATGCTCTCTTCCTCTCCTTCTTATAATAGTATTTGTCCCCTCCCCTTCCCATGCCCTCTTTGTGTGTAACAGAATATCCTATTTTTCTTATTCATTCAAGTTTTGCTTGGGGCATCTACTATTCACCCCCTTCTTTCCCATTCGCCCCCATATCATCTTAGACCATTTAGTGCTCCAACCTCTCCCTGTGAATAATTCTTCTAATTAATATAATAGTGGATACTGTAATAGTGAATAGAGTTCAGTACAGAGGATTGCTCACAACATTTCTCCATATAGGAATAGGAATAATTAGATCTTATTGAAGCCTTTAAAGAGGCAAATTTAAAAAATACGAGTTTTCTTTCTTTCCCCTCTGTTTCTTATTTACCTTTTCATGTTTCTTTTGGATTTTGTGGTTGGATATCAAACTTTCCATTTTGTCCTGGTCTTTTCTGTGCAAATACTTGGGAATCTTCTATCTTGTTGAATGCCCAAAGTTTCCCCTGGAAGTATATAGTCAGTTTTGATTTGTAGGTGATCCTTGGTTGTAGACCCCATTCTCTTGAATTTCTGAATATCATATTCCAAGCCTTGTGGTCTTGTAGTGTGGAGGCTGCCAGATTCTGTGTGATCCTGATTATTGCTCCTTGATATCTGAATTGTCTCTTTCTGGCTTCTTGTAAAATTTTTTGTTTCATTTGGAAGCTCTTGAATTTGGCTATTATATTCCTGGGTGTTGTCTTTTCTGGGTCTAGTTTAGAGGGTGATCTATGGATCCTTTCAATGTCTATATTGCCCTCTTGTTGTAGAACTTCACAGCAGTTTGGCTGAATAATTTCTTTTAGTATGGAGTCCAAATTTCTATCAATTTCTGATTTTTCAGGAAGACCAATGATTCTCAAATTGTCTCTTCTAGACCTGTTTTCTTGATCTGTCAATTTTTCAGTGAGATATTTCATGTTTCCTTCTATTTTATCAGTCTTTTCACTTTGCTTTATTTGTTCTTGCTGTCTTGAGATATCATTGGCTTCTACTTGCCCAATTCTGGTCTTTGGAGACTGGTTTTCTGCTATAATCTTTTGATTTTCCTTTTAGATTTGGTCTATCCTGTTTTCCAGCTGTTTAATTTTGGTTTCCAATTGGGAATTTCTGTCTTTTAACCTGTTAATTTCTTTTTGAGCTATTTCCCACTTCTCTCTCCAAATCTCTTCCATATTTCTCATGATCTCAGATTTGAACTCTTCAAGAGCTTGTGACCAATTTTCCTTTTTTGGGGGAAGGTTTGAATGGGATTATTTGTTCTCCTCTGCTGTATGCTCTGTTGTCTGGATTTTTTTCTGTGTAAAAGTTGTTGAGTGTTAAAGATTTCTTCTTGATCTTTCTCTTTTGGGGTTCTTGTGACTGGCTTGCAATTATAGCCTCACACCCTCTCAGCTTTATCCTCATGCCCAGGGTCTGTGTGAGCTCTTTAGGCTCCTGAGGTCTTATGTCTAGTTGTTCTCAGGGTCAAGACTCCTGGTGGTCCTCCTGCTTGTTCATCTGCCTGAAGATCCTTTAACAGTCTCAGGTTGCTGCTTCCACAATCATGTACGCTTCTGCACTGGGTCCCCACCCAAGGTCTGCGCCTGGGCTCAGTGTCTACGTCCATGACTGCATCTGTGCCTGCACTTAATGTCTGTGTTCAAAGTCTCGTTCTTTAGCCTCTTGGGGGTCTTAAATCTTGTTGCTCTCCAGGGGAGGTCCTGGTGATCCCATGTGGCTGCCAAGAATTTAATGGATGACCCAAACTTGTTCTAACTCTTTTGCGCTGGCTTTGTCTTATGAGACTTTCTATATAACATTATGTTTAGTTCTGGGCAAGCATCAGAAGAAGTTAATGAGGTGGGTTACAGACCTCCTAAAATTAAAGGTATTCTCACCTTTGGTGATTAAATCAAAAGATGGGCAGCGTAGACTTAATCTCATTATCAAATATTGAACATGCACCTCACTAAAATTCTCAGATTATTGTCTGAAAAACTGCTGCTTATCTACATATTTCCATTTTACATTCGTGAGGTTAGCATTTAAAAACAAATAGAAGACTTTACATCTATTCTTTTTTCATTATATCAAGCTAATGAAATTCATTTACTTTTAATCTAAGCTTTTGGACTGTAATTTCTTGAAACCCCTTTATTTCTAGGTGATCTAAGTGATCCTTTAGTGCAGGAGGAGGCTGAACCCAGTGATCCTAGTTTAGAAGAACAAGCAATGTATCCCATGACAAAAGCTTCCTTTTTTATTCCTCAAGTTCATATTCTCCACTCGCTTCCTCAACTGGCTCCCCCGGATGAAGATCCCTTTAAAGTTCCAAGGATTTAGTCAAGCCCAGGGAGGATTAATTTCTAATGAATAAGTTCCTCTCTTCCTTCATTTAGAATCTATTTTTGTCTACATTTGAAAGTGGAGACAACAGTGTTTTCTGGAAGTTTTAGTTGGTAGGCTTGTCTTTCCCTTTAGATGACCAAAGATTGTATTGACTTTCTCTGAACAAAGGCAAGAGATTGACTATCTGCCAAAGCTCTTCAACTAAAGAACCTGTGAAGTTTAGAGTTCTTTTTTTTTAATTTGAAACCCTTAACTTCTGTATATTGGCTCCTAGGCAGAAGAGTGGTAAGGGTAGGCAATGGGGGTCAAGTGACTTACCCAGGGTCACACAGCTAGGAAGTGTCTGAGGCCAGAATTGAACCTAGGACCTCCCGTCTCTAGGCCTGACTCTCAATGCACTGAGCTACCCAGCTGCCCCAAGTTTAGAGTCCTTGCATTCTTAGTCAAATTCTACCTCCTCCATTATCTTTCCTTCTCTGAAGGCACTGTCTACATACTCCTTGAGAGGAGAGGAAGTTAGAAGGCCTCTTATATAAACCTAATTTTGAGGAGAATATTAGATTTAGGAAGGCAGATTAACTTTATTGTAATCTGTTCCACTGAGACTCAGAGAGAAAAGGTAGTATTCTTGAGAACACATAGAAGGGAGACACTGAAGAACTGACCACATTAATATATTTACAATGAGAGTCTGTTCATGTAGCCATATTTGGGAGTTGTGGATTAAGCTTGATTAATTGTCTGAGCTGATAGAATTTTCAAATGACTGGCTAACCATGTCAAAGTAAAGATAAAGTGCTATATAATGAAATTATGTTTTTTCTGTAAGTCAGTGTGTTTAGAAACTTCCTACAATGGAGAAGGATACATTTGATCCATATCTTTTAATTGTTGACAAATTTTATAATCCTCCAAAAAGATTTAATCAAAGTGTGGGAGGTATTATGAGATATCTTAATGTCATATGGAAAATTCGATATATACAAGTTACATCTGTGTGTGTAAACATTTACAAAGATATATATGTAATGCCTTGCTTTTGCCAAATGATTGTCTCCTCTTTTCTAACTATACATCTTGTAATTTTATCTTCTTGCATGTAGTAATGGGCTATTCCTTATTTTACTTTCCTCTTCCTAGTTATCATTCTTATGCCTCAATTAATTAATTAGTTCATTATAATAATGCCATATTACCTAAAATTCTTTGGACATTTCATTTTGCTTGAAATCAGAAATCAAAAGATTTGAAAATAGTACATCCTAAATTACTAGTAATTATAATATTTAAAAGGTTGATATACATTTTAAAGAAAGCTTTGACCACCACTTCAATATTTATTAATGGATCAACAATGTAATCAATGTAGTTATGACTTTAAAGAAGGAGCTTTGAGACAATTGTCCTCAAAGATAGAAAGGTGTCACCAAAAAATTTAACAATGAAATGCAAATATATATGTATCATTAGCTTGCTTTCTTACTAAACTTCTATAATTACCTATTTAACTTAGGTCTACTTCTCTCTAGGAAAGAAGAGCAATAATTCAATGTGTTTCTTTACTTGTCTGTGGCTGCAGAACTTTAATCCTTTCCTTCATCAAAGTCCTTCAGGATGGTTTTTATTCATTCTTTAATCTCTTTGAAGCAAGAATAGCTTTTATGCCTGATGACTAGTAAAGATAATATTAACAAGCTTAATATTCAGTATCAAAGAATTACGGTTTGGTCTTCTGCATTCTGTTATGGGTGAATTTTAGGAAAGATGTTGTATTATAGGGATTTGGAAGGGATGTTTTCAGGGACTTGCTAGGTAGGTAATATGGGTTGCAGGTAGGATGTAATAGAGAGATGCAGGATATAATATGAGGCTGAAGTCAGAGAGTATAACACTGAGGTAATAAAGATTTTCCATGGAGAGGATGAATTAATCTAAACAGGCAAAGAGCAACAGGGTTTATAGACTAGGACTTAGACTAAAGACAAACTGAAGGGAAATAGACTGATTGAAATTAACTACAGGCTTTAGTTAATTTCACAGGAAGGGACTTGTTTTGAAGTTACACCTCCTTCAAGATGGATACCCCGGCTTCCCTTCAAGCCCAGAGTATGTTGATTCTATTCCTCTTCTTCCCTTTTCTTACTAATTAACTGACAAAGTAACTAACGGGTCTGGTTTAAACACAAAAGGGGTTTATTGTCTTCTCAGGTTAAATTTTCAGGTAAAAGGAATTAAAGGAAGCCCTAACAGTTGCTTAAAGAAATGTCAGGTGGAGGAAGGGAAGCAGAGATGGTGTTTGAGCAAGGTCCTGCCTTAACTCAGCTCTCAAGGTGATTTTGAAATTAAAAGGAATTATGATGATTGCTACCAAACCTCTCTAGATAAAGTACTGCAAGAGTATAGCTAAACCCTCACAGATTTGAAACTACTCTCTGATTCACTCTCCTTATTCACTCCTCACAGACATTTAGGTAAGGGAAAGGTGTTATAGCCAAAAAGCTAACACCATAACTAACAGCTTGACAGCATCATACCCTGTTAAGCAGGGGGGTTTTGATAGCGTCATGCTCTGCTCAGCAAGGCAGTTATCTGGAGCTCACAGTCCCAGAGACACCCTCCTCCCTAGCTCACAGTCCCAGGGACACCACTCCTCCCTAGACAGGACAGCCTTGAAGATTAAGAATCATATCCTGTGGCACCTGGAAACATTCCTACTCCCACTGTTTAGCTATTAGCTAACCCTAAGACAAAGGCACCTATATCCTAGAAACATATATATTCCCTCCTTTGAATGCACCACTTGGGATTCTCTTGCTGAGTTCCCCCAGCGCGCACTGGCAATAAAGCTTTCTCCTGCTTTGATTGCATTGTCTCGTGTGTTCCTCTGGTGGTCATCCATTTGAACCCTAAGAAAGGAAGATAGGGAAATGAGGTAGAGTATGGAGATTCAAAGGGTTTATCTAAATGAACAAATCTCAAAAAAACACTCCAAAGCTAGGCTAGGTTTTCAATCCCAAGCAGGAGAAAAGCAGCTCAGCTGGCCCTGGTCCTCTCCACGAGTTCCCAGGTCCAACTGAAACTCTTTACCAAGATTCTAAACTCCTAACTGACATCAGAACTCAGCCAAAGCCTGCAAAACTGCTATGCCCCCCCTCTCTCTGTACTAAAATTCCCATTCCCACTTACTATCCACTGTCATAAAAAGAAGGCACCCCCCCAAAAAAAACTGCAAAGTAATTAAATATGGGGACACTACATGATTATTCTCTGATTCTTGAGTCCCACCCAAAGTTTCTTATTGGCCTTTGCTGTTTTTCTCACCTATGTTTAAAAGGTTTTTTATTGTGTTTTTGTACTAGATTTCTACTGAATCCCTTCCCCTTCCATTCCCAGAGAAACTTCCTTTGTAACAAACAATATTTTTAAATTCAAAAAAGAAGAGGAAAAAATGAGCAAACCTTTTCATTAAAATATGTGAAATGTGGAAGAGATGTGAACCCCTGATACCTGTAAAGGTATGGGATGGGAGGATTTCACTTTTAAATATTCAGAAAGATAGCAAATCTTCATCATATGAATATGATTTTTGAACATTTTAAATATTTGGAATAAGTTGGGAAAATGTAATGTTCTTATTCAAAAATGAGGAATGGCAAGAGAATTTGGGGATCCAAACATGGTTTATAGACTTCATATTCCAAATATGAAGTCAATTCCCAAAGAATATTCTGGGTGTTGATAGAATCAATTAACATAATTCAAACATTAACTGAAATTACTTTGAAAGACAGTCACTTGGAAAAGTTTTAGGAAGTATACATAAAAATCTCTGTTATTACAATATTTTCTCATATATTTAGGGAAGAGAATCAGGTGATTGTTGGTTAAAGAAATAAAAACTGGGCAGGCAAAATTAAAGAATCAGGAGAAAAGAGAATGAATGGGAAGAATAGGAGAGGAGGACTACAAGAGAAATAATAAATCAGTGAAATCTTTGGAGGTTCTCTCCTATTTATCCAAGTGACACTTTAGGTTTTCAGTAAGGAAGATAAATCAAAATGATCATTTCTTTGAAAAAATATATTTTGACTATGTTCTTGACGACTTATTTGACTTGCTGATTCCTTAGGGAATAAATTAAAGGATTTAGCATGAGGGCAATGGAAGAATTCAGCACAGCCACGCCTTTGTTCAAAGCTACCCTTTCCTTTGCTGAGGGTTTGATATATATATGAAGATGCAGCTTCCCTAAGAGATAGAGACAACAATCATGTGTGAAGAATAAGTGGAAAAGGCCTTTTTCCTTTGTTGAGCAGAGGGGATTTTCAGAATGGTTTTAATGATGTATGCATAAGACAAAATCACTAATACCAAAGTAAATATGAGTGTAAATACAGCCAAGAAAAAATTCATGACTTCTAAGACCTTGGTGTCTGTGCAAGAGATCATCAGCATTGGAGAAGAATCACAGGTGAAGTGATCAATGACATTAGAGTCACAGAATTCCAGTTGGAGGCCCATGATGACTGGTGGAAAAATAATGAGGAAACCTGCCAACCAAGAGCTGATTACAAGCTGGCTGCAGACTTTGCTGCTCATGATGGTTATGTAGTATAGGGGTTTGCAGATGGCCACATAGCAGTCATAGGACATAGATACCAGCAGAAAAAATTATGTTGCCCCAAGGAGGATTAGAAAAAATAACTGAGCTACACATGAATTATAGGAAATGGTCCTGTCACCAGTTAAAATAGTGATCAAGAACCTTGGAATGCAGATGTAAAAGATATTTCTAAGAAAGAGAAATTTCTGAGGAAGAAGTACATGGGAGTCTTGAGTAGATAGTGTAGCAGGGTGAGTGTGATGATTGTCAGGTTGCCAGTTACACTCAATATGTAAGTGAGAAACAGAAAAATGAAAATCAAGTCCTGTAGCTCTGGGTCATCAGTCGGGCACAAGAGGATGAACTCTGTCACTGTTGTGTGATTTCTCATGGCTGACTCTTGATTTCTGAGAAGCCTGCAGTTAGAAACAAAAAAATAAATCAAGCACTTAGTGGGTGAGTTTAGAACCTTTTGATTGGCACCTCTGCTTTACGTAGTCATACAAAATATTGGGAAATGAGTCTCAAGGGTAAGCTGAAGGCTAGCATTTTGGAACAAAAGGCTCTGCAATAACCAATTTTTCTATCTGGAAGATTGTATTTCACATGAATTCTAGATAGATCAATGGTGGAACAAACATTACATCACTCTGCATCGGGATATATCAGACTAGAATTCAATATTTTTTCTTTCTAGATAGTTTTGAATGAATCATTTAACTTATCCAATGATCTCAGTGTGACTGATGTGAGGATCAAATGGACCAATGTACATATGAATGTATGTAGATATGTACAGGACCAGCTAATTGTTATAATGGACATAGTGCAGGGCCTGGAGTTCAGATGGTCTGCACTCAACCTTGGTCTCAGACACTCTCTGTGTAATCCTGAGCAAGTCTTTTAAACACTGTCTGCCTCATTTCCTTCTCTATGATGGCATCTACCTCTCATATGGTTGTTATGAGGATCAAAGTGGTAGTAATTATAAGGTGCTTAGGATAGTGCTTGCATGTATAGAAATTTAGAAATTTTTATAGAAATAAATGTATACATTATATATTTGATACATACATCAGATATATGCATGTAAGATATGCATATCTTTATAGTACATAAATGCATGTATAATACATTTTATATAAATAGATATAAAACCCCTAAAATATCTTTTACTATATATTATAAATTATAACATTATATACTATATATTATAAATTATAACATTATAATTTATTGCCATAAGATATTATGTTTGCAACTATGTATTAATCAACCAATAAAAACTCAGGAAGTGTTGGTCATATTAATTCAGTGATGTTAGTGTAGTCAATGACTGCATTTTGAGCCCTGGATAAACATTTTTAATTCAGTGCCTTTCAAAAAGCATTATATGGCTGCAAGCACAGGGACTCATGTTAAGGACACAGAGCAAATGTAAAAACATTTCTGCTGTCATTGAACTTATATTCTTAGGGAGGATGGTGATGTTCATTTTACATGATAGAGCTAGAGCTGAAAGGTTTCTCAAAGGCTACCTAATCAACCTTCAGTTTATAGATGAAAAAACTGAGTCATGGTAGATTAAGTAATCTGCCTTGCCAAAGAATATCCAAGTAGTAAATATCAGAAGTGAGTTTGGAAACCACCTCTTTGCACACTTTCTTTTTCATAGATGAGTAATGAAAAGTCAAACAGATGAGGGAAGAACCTTTAACAACTACTGTTCCTTAAGGTAGTGATGGGCAAACTACAACCCACAGGCCAGATGGGGGTGGCCCTGAAATGTTCTGGCTTGACATTATTCCTAATCAATACAATGAGTAGGATACAATACAATGAAACTTCCAAAGAGTTGCCTTAGAAACAGACTGACAGATGAGCATTTCCTTTCCTTTGGCCCCCTCTTTAAAAAGTTGACCCATCACTGCCTTAAGGGATTCGTGTTGCAATCTCCTCTTTTCAGCTTCCTAGCTCTATGAAAACGAGAAAATTGCTTAGCTTCTCTGAGGCTGTTGCCTCATATATAAAATAAAACTTGGCATTCAATGATCTCTAAGCCAATCTATAACTAAGTTCCTTTGACCAACAATGAGATAACATTAGCCTTTTACTTTATTTCCATCTTCTGAATCTTTTAATCTTGCCCTCCTACCCCTTCCCACATTTATGCTTCTAAATTAAACATTTTCTCTGGTACTTTTATTTTTCTTACTCCTATATGCCTATCACAAATTGTGCTGCCTATGGAATATTCTTAACATTACACAATGTAAATATGTTCAACCTCTGCTTTTCTCTCTAGAAATTTTTTTTGAAAATTGATTTTCATAAATTTTGGCATTTTTTTCAAATACCATGGAATCATGAGGGAAATAACAAAGTCCTGGACTCTAATCAAATACTAAAATTTCAAATTTCAATAATATAAAAAAGTATATTGTCTCAGGAGATACTTATTGCATGATTTTAGTAATAATTGTTTTCATTCTCATTTTGAGCAAATAGGTACAAAATGATGAAACTAAAGAAAAGAAGGAATACATAGAGAATTGTTTTCCTGAAATAAAATAGTCATTAAGATTCAGTATAATTAAGATGAAAGACAGGAAACATACTCACTTTTAAGTTTTGCCTAGAAATGTCCAGATGAAATTTTTTAAGCATTTATTAATATTTATTTTTTAGAAAAGTTAACATGATTACATAATTCATGCTCTTACTTTCCCCTCCACTCCCCTAGGACTTCCCCCACCCCCACCCCCATGGCTGATGTGCATTTCCACTGGTTTTAACATGTGTCATTGATCAAGACCTATTTCCAAATTGTTGATAGTTGCATTGGTGTGGTAGTTTCAAGTCTACATCCCCAATCATGTCTGCCTCAACCCATGTGTTCAAGCAGTTGTTTTTATGTTTTTTTTCTGTTTCCACTCCTGTAGTTCTTCCTCTGAATGTGGGTAGCTTTCTTTTCCATAAGTCCCTCAGAATTGTCCTGGATCATTGCATTGTTGCTAGTACAGAAGCCCATTACATTCTATTTTACCACAGTGTATTGGTCTCTGTGTACAATGTTCTTCTGGCTCTGCTCCATTTGTACTGCATCAATGCTTGGAGGTCTTTCCAGTTCACATGGAATTCCTCCAGTTTATTATTCCTTTGAGCACAATAGTATTCCATCTCCAGCATATAACACAATTTGTTCAGCCATTCCCCACTTGAAGGACATACCCTCATTTTCCAGTTTTTTTGCCACCACAAAAAGCACGGCTATAAATATTTTCGTGCAAGTCTGTTTATCTATGATCTCTTTGGGGCACAAACCCAACAATGGTATGGCTGGATCAAAGGGTAGGCAATCTTTTATAGCCCTTTCAGCATAGTTCCAAATTGCCATCCAGAATGGTTGGATCAGTTCACAACTCCATCAGCAATGCATTAATGTCCCAGTTTTGTCACATCCCCTCTAGCATTCATTACTCTCTCCTTATTTCATTTTAGCCAATCTGCTAGGTGTGAGGTTATACCTCAGAGTTGTTTTGATTTGCATTTCTCTAATTATTAGAGATTTAGAACACTTTCTCATGTGCTTATTGATATTTTTGATTTCTTTATCTGAAAATTGCCCATTCATGTCTCTTGCCCATTTATCAATTGGGGAATAACTTGATTTTTTTTATATAATTGGTTTAACTCCTTGAATATTTGAGTAATTAGACCCCTGTCAGAGTTTTTTGTTATAAAGATTTTTCCCCAATTTGTTGTTTCCCTTCTGATTTTGACTACATTGTTTTTGTTTGTAGGAAAGTTTTTAGTTTGATATAATCAAAATCATTTATTTTACATTTTGTAATTTTCTCTTACTCTTGCCTGGTTTTAAAATCTTTCCTTTCCCAGAGATCTGACAAGTAAACTATTCTATGTTCACTTAACTGATTTGTAGTTTCTCTTTTTATATTCAAGTCATTCACCCATTCTGAATTTATCTTGGTGTAGGGTGTGAGATGTTGATCTAAATCTAATCTCTCCCATATTGTTTTCCAAATTTCCCGACAGTTTTTGTCAAATAGTGGATTTTTGTCCCAAAAAGTTGGGCTCTTTGAGTTTATCATACACTGTCTTCCTGATGTCACTTACCCCAAATCTATTCCACTGATCCTGCCTTCTGTCTCTTAGCCAGTACCATTCTGTTTTGATGACTGCTGCTTTATAGTACAGTTTAATATCTGGTACTGCTAGGCCCCCTTCCTT
>NC_058134.1:284970840-284991025 GCF_016433145.1 Gracilinanus agilis
CTTCTTAATTACTTGCTGGAGTCTCTTTGCTAATATTCTATTTAAGATTTTGGCATCTATGTTCATTAGGGAGATTGGTCTATAGTTTTCTTTCTCTGTGTTTGATCTACCTGGCTTTGGAATCAATACCATATTTGTGTCATAAAAGTAATTTGGTAGGACTCCTTCTTTGCTCATCATATCAAATAATTTGTATAGTATTGGGATTAGTTGCTCTTTGAATGTCCGATAGAATTCACTTGTGAATCCATCAGGTCCTGGTGATTTTTTCTTTGGGAGTTCTTTGATGGCTTGTTCAATTTCTTTTTTGAAATGGGATTATTTAGGTATTCTATTTCTTCTGCTGTTAATCTAGGCAATTTATATTTTTGTAAATATTCATCCATATCTCCTATATTGTTATATTTGTTGCCATATAATTGGGGGGAATAGTTTTTAATGATTGCCTTAATTTCCCCTTCATTAGAGGTGAGGTCTCCCTTTTCATCTTTGATACTGTCAATTTGGTTTTCTTCTTTCCTTTTTTTTATTAGATTGAGCAGTACTTTGTCTATTTTATCTGTTTTTTTCAAAATACCAGCTTCTAGTCTTATTTATTAATTCAATAGTTCTTCTACTTTCGATTTTATTCATTTCTCCCTTGATTTTTAGTATTTCTAATTATTTTTCTTCTGGGGATTTTTAATTTGCTTGCTTTCTAGTTTTTTGAGTTGCATGCCCAATTCATTGATCTCTGCCCTCCTTAATTTGTTAATATATGCACTCAATGTTATAAATTTCCCCCTGAGTACTGCCTTGGCTGCATCCCACAGAGTTTGATAGGATGTCTCATCATTGTCATTATCTTCCATGAAATTATTGATTGTTTCTATGATTTCTTCTTTGACTAATTGGTTTTGGAGAATCATATTGTTTAATTCCCAATTGGTTTTTGATTTGCCTGTCCAGGTGCCCTGTCTTTTTTAATCATATCTATTTTTACTTTGGCTTTGTCAGAAATCATAATAGCCACTCCTGCCTTCTTTTTGTCTTTTGATTCCCAAAGGTTTTGCTTAAGCCCTCATCCTTAACCTTGTGTATGTCTACCCGTCACATATGTGTTTCTTGTAGACAACATATGGTAGGATTTTGGTTTCTAAACCACTCTGCTATTTGCTTCCATTTTATGAGAGAGTTCATCCCATTCACATTCAGTTATAATTATCAGTTGTGCATTCACTGACATTTTTGTATCCTCCCCTAGTCCTAACCCTTCTTCTTACACTATTTTCTTTTAAACCAGTGGTTTGCTTTGATCTGGTATCCCTTATCCCCTCCTTTGATTAACTTCCCTTTATACCCCCTCCCTTATTATTCCCATTTTTTTATTTTTAAAGGCCTAATGAATTCCCTCTCCGTTCTTCTCCCCTCCCTTTTTTGACCTCCCCACTCCCTTGCTCCCTTTGGTTTATCCCTTCTGACTTTCTCAGTAGGGTTAGATAGAGTTTTATATCCCAATGGATAATATAGCTACTCTTCCCTCTCCGGGTTGATTTCACTGAGAGTAAGGTTTAAATATTACCTCTTAATGCTCTCTTCCTCTCCTTCTTATGATGGTATTTGTCCCCTCCCCTTCCCATGCCCTCTTTCTATGTAACAGAATATCCTATTTTTCTTATTCACTCAAGTTTCTCTTGGTGTCCACTACTATTCACTCCCCCTCTTTCCCACCTCACATATCATCTTAGACCATTTAGTATTCCAAACTCTCCATATGAATTATTCTTCTGATTGCTATAATAGTGAATACTATAATAGTGAATAGAGTTCACTACAGAGAATTATACATCGCTTTTCTCCACATAGGAATACAGATAATTAGATCTTATTGAAGCCGTTAAGGAGTCAAATTTAAAAAATTATGAGTTTTCTTTCTTTCCCCTCTGCTTCTTATTTACCTTTTCATGTTTCTCTTGATTTTTGTGGTTGGATATCAAACTTTCCATTTAGTCCTGGTCTTTTCTGTGCAAATACTTGGAAATCTTCGATTTTGTTGAATGCCCATACTTTCCCCTGGAAGTATATAGTAAATTTTGATGGGTAGTTGATCCGTGTTTGCAGGCCCAGCTCTCTTGCCTTTCTGAATATCACATTCCAAGCCTTGAGGTCTTTTAGCGTGGAGGCTGCCAGATCCTGTGTGATCCTGATTTGTGTTCCTTGATACTTGAATTGTCTCTTTCTGGCTTCTTGTAAGATTTTTTCTTTTATTTGAAACCTCTTGAATTTGGCTATTATATTCCTGGGTGTTGTCTTTTCTGGGTCTAGTGTAGAGGGTGATCTATGGATCCTTTCAATGTCTATATTGCCCTCTTGTTGTAGAACTTCAGGGCAATTTTCCTGAATAATTTCTTTTAGTATGGAGTCCAAGTTTATATTAATTTCTGCTTTTTCAGGAAGACCAATGGTTCTCAAATTGTCTCTTCTAGACTGGTTTTCTTGGTCTGTCACTTTCACATTGAGATATTTCATGTTTCCTTCTTTTTTTCAGTCTTTTGTCTGTACATGGTGTGGGGGGGGGAGGGGCTTCTTCCTCTCGCATTTTAGTGAGAGCTATTTCACCCCTTTATAGTGTGGAAATGCCCCAATTCCATGTACCTTCAATGCTGCGCCCTGTTGTGGGGTCCCTTCGTTTGTCTGGATTCGTTTTTATGTCCCCTTGAGGAGTCCTGTATGCTTCGGTTAGGAGAGATCAAGCAGCTGCTTCTTACTCTGACGCCATCTTAACCGGAATATCTAGCATTATTATTTTTGAATACTCAGGTATACTCCAACTATAAGCTGGAACAACCTCTTTTACATACAGGCTTCAAGGGCAGCATTTTTCTATTCTGTTCCTAAGAGAATGGGTTCCATTGCTTCTAGGACACTCAGGCTCTTTTTATTAGGAAATATAAAATTATTATATTTATGGGCTCTGAGGTTAATGTTGAAAGTTTAAGAATTGTCACCTGCTACTTAAGCAGTGCTCAGCATGGTTCAGGGGGTAACTTGGCACCAAACCTGGTCTTTTGGGAGGGTGATCAGACTCCTTAATCAATAAACCATTATCAAGCACTGGTTACATACCTGACCCCGTCCATACTTGGGATACAAAAGAGGTAAAAGACAGTCCTTGTTTCAAAGAGCTTATAATCTATTGGGAGAGAGATTATGCAAACAAATATATTAAAACTATATATGGAGCAGAGTGGCCTGAGTTACTGAATCAAAGAATAAGTGTCAGGAAGTAGGGTGTTAGAAACCTAGAAAGGTAGGAGAGGGATAGGTCATGAAGGACTTGGAATGCTAAGCAGAGAATTCTGTATTTGTTCCTGTTAGTGATAAGGAGCCACTACAGTTTATTCAGTAGGGTGGGGTGACATGATCAGAACTGCATTGTAGCCATTAGTGGCTGAAAGAAAAACTTACCAGAAGGATATAGTGATAATCAAAGCATGAGGTGATGAGGACCTGCATTAGAATGGTGCCAGTGACAGATATTAATGGATTTTAGTGCAGCTTGGCACTGAAGCTGTTCTTTCTTGGAAAGGGAACTCAGAGATCAATGGTTCTATTCTCTCATTAATTGAACTAGTCATTCTAGTCTCTCAGTTGTACTCCAATCCATTGACATAGCTTTAAAAAACAGATACTTTCCTTTAAAGACATTCAGGTCAGTGATGCTAAAATTCCCTGATTAAAGGGTCAGCCTAACCTACAAGGAAAGACTTGAGATCCAATATGATGCAATCAGAAATGTAATAGTGCCTGAGTGGAAAGCAAGGAAGAAATTGTAGGGACTTATACATAACACTGGCTTAATTATGGCAAGAGATAGAATCTTGGGTCTTAGGTGTGGTTACCTTCAGATCATAAAAGGAAGAGGAAGATTGTTAATTATTACAGGTAACTTCCCTCTTTTGCTTGTTATGTTTAGGGTATGCCAATATAGTCACTCTCCTTTGTTTATTCTAAGAATGCCTGGGTTCTGCCCTCCACTGGTCTCCTAGAGATGCAGATAATGAGCCAGATATTTCACTGCAAGAGAGATTATTTGTAGTAGATGTATTTTACTTATTTCCCTCTCTTAATGTCATAGGCAAAGGGAGGACAGGGATTGATTAAGACATGGATATCAACAACTACAAAACACTTTTCACACAATTAAAACTAGATCTAAACAACTGAAAAAACATTAACTGTTCCTAGCTAGGATGAGCTAATATAATAAAAATTACAATCCTACCCAAATTAACCTGCTTATTCAGTGCCATACCACACTATCAAAGTGCCAAAAACCTTTTTTATAGAATTAGAAAAAAATTATAACAAAGTTCATCTGGAAGAACAAAAGATCAAGAATATTAAGGGAAATGATGAAAAAAATGTGAAAGATGGGGGCCTAGCAGTACCAGATCTTAAAATGTACTATAAAGCAGTGGTCATCAAAAAAATATGGTACTGGCTAAGAGACAGAAGGGCAGATCAATGGAATTGACTAGAAGTAAATGATCTCAGTAAACTAGTGTTTGATAAACCCAAAGACCTCAGCTTTTGGGACAAGAACTCACTATTTGACAAAAACTGCTGGGAAAATTGGAAAATGGTACGGGGAAAATTAGGTTTTCAACATCTTATACCCTATACCAAGATAAATTTAAAATGGGTAAATGACTTAAATATAAAGAATGAAATCATAAATAAATTACGTGAACACAGATTAATGTACCTATCAGATCTGTGGGAAAGGAAGGAATTTAAGATCAAGGAAAAGATAGAGAACATTGCAAAATGTAAAATGAATGACTGATTACATCAAATTAAAAAGGGCTTGTACAAACAAAACCAATGCAACCAAAATTAGAAGGAAAGCTACAAACTGGGAGAACATTTTTATAACAAAACTTTCTGACAAAGGTTTAATTCCCCAAATATATAAGGAAATAAGTCAAATTTACAAAAAATCAACTCATTTCCCAATCAACAAATGTCAAGAGACATGAATAGTGTATAATTAGAATTTGAACCCCAGGACTCTAAATCCCAGCTTCCCATGTTCCTTCTTACATTATGACCTTACATTTTGGAGATAAAGTTTGTGTGTGACTTTTCCCCTCTCTCTTTTACCCTGATCAATCTGGGAAAAGTGGACTTTATGCCAGGCAGGAGAACATACACATGTGGGTTTACTTTTTGTTAGATAATTAGATTTGAACTTCTATTTCTTTTACTTTATTTTGTCCTACTTTAGTTTATTTTCTCCTATTTCAAGTGATTATTAATAAATGTTAATTAAATGTTATACTTGGATAGAAGGACCTTTCCTAAAAACAACAAACAGTATATACCAAAAACCATCAACAAGCATCATATGCAATGGGGATAAATTAGAACCTTTTCAATAAGATCAGGAGTGAAACAACGATGCCCATTATCTCCTCTATTATTTAACATTGTACTAGAAATACTAGCAGTAGCAATTAGAGAAGAAAAAGAAATTGAGAGTATCAAAATAGGCAATGAGGAGACTAAGCTATTGCTCTTTGCAGATGATATGATGGTCTACTTAAAAAATCCTAGAGAATCAACTAGGAAGCTTGTAGAAATTATCAACAACTTTAGCAAGGTTGCAGGATACAAAATAAATGCACACAAATTATCAGCATTTCTATATATTTCCAACACATCACAGCAGCGAGGTAGAAAGAAAAACACCATTTAAAATCACCCTAGATAACATAAAATACTTAGGAATCTATCTACCAAAACAAACACAGCAATTATATGAAAACAACTACAAAACACTTTCCAAACAATTAAAACTAGATCTAAACAATTGGAAAAACATTGATTGCTCATGGGTAGGGCGAGCTAACATAATAAAAATGACCATTCTACCCAATTTAATTTACCTATTTAGCACCATACCTATCAAACTACCAAAAAACCTTTTCACTGAATTAGGAAAAACTATAACAAATTTCATTTGGAATAACAAAAGATCAAGAATATCAAGGGAAATAATGAAAAAAAATGTGAAGGAAGGGGACCTAGCAGTACCAGATATTAAACTATACTATAAAGCAGCAGTCATCAAAACAATATGGTACTGGCTAAGAGACAGAAGGATCAGTGGAATAGACTTGGGATAAGTGACGTCAGCAAGACAGTGTATGATAAACCCAAAGAGCCCAATTTTTGGGACAAAAATCCACTATTTGACAAAAACTGTTGGTAAATTTGGAAAACAATATGGGAGAGATTAGGTTTAGATCAACATCTCACACCCTACACCAAGATAAATTCAGAATGGGTGAACGACTTGAATATAAAGAGGGAAACTATAAATAAGAATAGTATACTTGTCAGATCTCTGGGAAAGGAAAGATTTTAAAACCAAGCAAGAGTTAGAGAAAATTACAAAATGTAAAATAAATTATTTTGATTATATAAAACTAAAAAGCTTTTCTACAAACAAAAACAATGTAGCCAAGATCAGAAGGGAAACAACAAATTGGGAAAAAATTTTTATAACAAAAAACTCTGACAAGGGTCTGATTACTCAAATATACAAGGAGTTAAACCAATTGTATAAAAAATCAAGCCATTCCCCAATCAATAAATGGGCAAGAGACATGAATAGGCAACTTTCAGAAAAAGAAATCAAAAGTATCAATAAGCACATGAGAAAGTGTTCTAAATCTCTAATAATTAGAGAAATGCAAATCAAAGCAACTCTGAGGTATAACCTTACACCTAGCAGAATGGCTAAAATGAAAGAAGGGGAGAGTAATGAATGTTGGAGGGGATGTGGCCAAATTGGAACATTAATGCATTGCTGGTGGAGTTGTGAACTGATCCAACCATTCTGGCTGGCAATTTGGAGCTGTGCTCAAAGGGCTATAAAAGAATGCCTGCCCTTTGATCCAGCCATACCACTGTTGGGTTTGTACCCCAAAGAGATCATAGATAAACAGACTTGCACGAAAATATTTATAGCTGCGCTTTTTGTGGTGGCAAACAACTGGAAAATGAGAGCATGCCCTTCAATTGGGGAATGGCTGAACAAATTATGGTATATGCTGGTGATGGAATACTATTTTGCTCAAAGGAATAATAAACTGGAGGAATTCCATGTGAATTGGAAAGACCTCCAGGAATTGATGCAGAGTGAAAGGAGCAGAGCCAGAAGAACATTGTGCACAGAGACTGATATACTGTGGTAAAATCGAATGTAATGGATTTCTGTACTAGCAGAAAGCAATGGACAGTTCTGAGGGATTTATGGTAAAGAACGCTACCCACATTCAGAGGAAGAACTCAAGGAGAGGAAACACAGAAGAAAATCAACTGCTTGAATACCTGGGTTGATGAGGACATGATTGGGGATCGAAAGTACCACACCAATGCAACTATCAACAATTTGGAATTAGGTCTTGATTAATGATGCATGTTAAAACCAGTGGAAATGCATATCGGCCAGGGGAGAGGGGGAGGTCCAGAGGTGAAGGGGAAAGTAAGAGCATAATCATGTAACCAATGTTAACTTTTCTATGATATAAATATTAATAAATGTTTAAAAAATGTTATTCTTGGAGTTATTGGATATTGATTTTAATCTTACAATAGGGAGTTTTCACAGGATGAAATCAAAACTATCAATAAGCCCATGAAAAAGTGTTCTAAATCCTTTTTGATTAGAGAAATGCAAATTAAAACAACTCTGAGGTATCACTTCACACCTAGCAGATTGGCAACAATGGAAAGCAATAAATGTTGGAGGGGAAGTGGCAAAATTGTGGAGTTTTGAATTGGCCCAACCATTCTGGAGGGCAATTTGGACCTATGCCAAAATACTTTAAATGAATTCCTGCTCTTTGATCCAGCCATATCCTGCTTGATTTGTACCTCAAAGAGATAATTAAAAAATATGCATACAAAAGTATTTATAGTCACGCTCTTTGTGGTGGCAAAAATTGGGAAACGAGGGTGTGTCCATCGATTGGGGAATGGCTGAATAAATTGTGGCATATGTTGGTAATCGAATATTATTGTGCTGAAAGGAATACAGAAATGGAGGATTTCCATGTGAACTGGTATGACCTCCAGGAATTGATGCAGAGTGAAATGAGCAGAATCAGGAGAAAATTGGACATAGAGACTGATACATTATGGACTTTTCTACCAATAGCAATGCATGACCCAGCACAATCCAGAGGAACTTAGGAGAAAGAATGCTATCCACATCCAGAGAAAGAACTGTGGAACCAGAAATGAATTAGAAAAATATATGATCGACCACATAGTGTGATAGGGATGTAATTAAGGTTTTGATGTTAAATAATCACTCTACTGCAAATATGAATAACAGGTAAATAGGTTTTGAACAATGATACATATATAACACAGTGGAACTGCTTGTCAACTTTGGGAGCGGCAAGGAGAAAGCAGGGGTAGGGAGAGTCATGAATCATGGAACCATAGAAAAATATTCTAAATAAAAATTTAAAAAAGAAATGGTTATCAAGACTGGAAATATCCTCTGTAGAGATTTGACTAGAATATAAGACTGGATGTTTCCAGTGTAGATGAGTCCAGCTGCAAAAAAAAAGGAAAATAATATATAGGGAAGAAAAAAGGGGTAGGTCCAGAGCAGAGGCTACCCATCAGGCATATTTCTAGTAGATTACAAATCTTGCAATTACCCATCTCTATGTTTCAGCATTCTCAAGTTCTCCTATCCAAAAATAATCTATTAGCTTTTCAGCTCTACTTTTTCCTTCTTTATACAAACCTACTCTTCACCATCACCATTACCTTCAGTCCTTTCATCCCTAAATTCTCTAGCAGGTCTTCTCTCCTGAATAAGTCATTCTCTCTTCTTCACCTCATCTTGACTCTTTGGTGAATCAATTCAACTCTGCTGTTTATTTCTCTTGAATCTTTAAAACCCTTATCATATTGACTCTTATGGCCAGCCAGATCTCAACCTTAGATCATTCCCATCATTTATCACTATTCTAAAGGGGAAAACCAGGGAAGGTGCCTTAAATATTACTTGTGGTCTCACTTGGGTGGATTGGAGACAGGAAGGGAGAATGGGTGAGACTTTACAAGTCTGGGAACCAAGTTTAACTACAAGGGAAAGACAATTGACTGAAATGACAGTTAAGTCTGACCAACTGTCACTCAGCCCCACCTGGCCTGAAATAAATACAGATTAATACGTACACACAATGAGGACCTAAAATTACTAAAAACACACAGGGAATCTATTTAATAATAATATGAGGGGATTGGAAAGGGAGTTAGGTAAACTATGGCTAATAACCCAGGACTGGAGTCAAAAAGGGTAAGATCCCTAGCCAACCTGGCTTATGCCAGGTTTTGACAGCTTGGCTAAGGACCTGGGGAAGAGGGCTTGAACTTGGGATCTCACAACTCTTCCAGGGATGTTACAGGATGCCAGGAACCAACTCCTCCAGAACTGATGTAGTCAGGTAGGGATTGAAGTCTGCAAGCTGTTCACTAGATCACAGGCCACTTCCCTACTCAGTGCTGTCTTGCAGGATTGATGTCCTCTGCTTTCAATCTTCACCACTCTTCAAGATCCCAGGGAATCAGGGTGCAACTCCACTAGCTCTGAGGTCTCCCAGGGTCAGTTACAGCTTGTCCCAACCACCATGAAGTCTTTCTCAGAGAGAGAGCAAGGCACTTCCTACTTACCCATTCCATGTGGAATTCTCCAGCCCTTCCTGCTAAGTCTCCTACATAAGTACTAAATAATCTTCCTCACAAAACTATCAAGTCTACTCCCACTGCTAAATGAAGGTGGAGAAAGTCACTCAACCATTCTGACTGGGTTCACTACAAATTTATGTTATATAACCTTATTTGGGCCCTCACTATTGCTGGGTAATCCAACTATACATATTTTATCAACTCACTATTCCATTCTCTATAGAGTTCTTCCAAACCTTTTCATATTTCCTCAACTTCCCCATGGCTCACCTTTCCCCCACTTTCTCAGTTGAGAACCTTGACTCATATTTTACAGGAAAAACTGAAGGCATTTATTGTGAACACCTCTCTCTCTTCCTTCACTCCTGTTTCACTTGATAAAGTGGTCTTCTTTTCAAGGCTAAATCCTGTGTCCTCCAACACGATGACTACTCTGTCATCCTCTGCCATTACCAGTTTTTAAAAAAACAACTTATTTTATTTCTTGTGGTTTATTTCCTACCATTTACAAACATTCCTGTGTCTCCCCTATCCTAGGAAAAAACCTCACTTGATAATTTCATGACTACTGCCTTTTGCCCTTTATAGCTAAACCCACTGAAAAGACTATTTATAATAGGTGACTCCACTTTCTCTCCTTTCCCTCCTTTACAATCTGACTACCAACTTTGTCCATTCACTAAAATGACTCTCTCCAAAGTTACTAGTGATCACTCAGATACCAAGTTCAATGACTTTTTCTCAATCTTCTTCTCCTTGACCTCTCTGAAATCTTTGCCACTGTTGATCTACCTAACTCATAAAGTTGTTGAGAGGAAAGTGCTAAATGTCTTAATTAGAACTCTGTTTTGCCTTCAACTCTTGTTTTAATTGGGCAATTTTCTTGTAAGTAGAAAGTTGAAATTAAAGAAAAAAAGAAATTAAAGATAATTTCATTCTACCTTACAGATCTACCTCTGGGTCTTAGGCAGGAGTTTTCTGACGATATTTGAACTGGGTTAGGAGATCCAGTTGTTGACATTTCAATGTGAGCATTTACACCTCAAAAATTGGTGTATACTCCAAAGTAGGACTTCATTTTTCTTTTCATTGTCAGGTCTTACATAAAATTATGAATGAGGAAATTCAATAAAACAAATTAAACTTAAAAGTATATCTAGCATATCAGGCACATTGTCCCTTGATAACTGGTTGTTAAACATTTGCAACCATACTCCTGTTCTTAGGCTTTAATAATGGTTCCATTAAAAGGTATTGGTTTGTCAAAATATCTGATTTTCTTTACCCTTTGTGAAATGGTGAAATCAAGAGTCTGAAAATCCCAGAGATAAACCTAGTTTTAGACCAACTCCTTATTCTTAGCAGCAAAGAACATTTTAGGAATTAATAAAATTATTTCATCAGCATATGTAAGAAATGGTAATTTAAAAAATAATTTCCTCAGAGATAGAAAGATCACTACTCATTCAATTAGGAAGAAAAACAATCAAAAGAAATATAGGGCAACTAAGTGATGCAAACTTAGCGCTAGGATGTCCTGGGTTCAAATCTGGCCTCAGACGCTTCCTAGCTTTGTGACTCTGGGCAAGCCATTTAACCTCCATTTTCTAGCCATTGCTGCTGCTCTTCTGCCTTAGAACTAATGCACAGTATTGATTCCAAGATGGAAGGTAAGGGTTTTTTTTTTAAAAGAAAAAGAAAAGTATACAGGAACATGAAGAAAATCACTCTTATCTTTCTTCAAAGTACATGCAAATTTAAGAAACATTTCTTTTGTTTAAACCTCTTCTATTTCTCTATAACTAAAATATATTATGGACTAATTTCGAGATTTTTAATCTTGTGAACATAGATTGCATTTTCACGTAGAGATGGATGAGAATCTAAGAGTTAAAGATCCTAAATTGTCAAAATAAAGTTTCCCTCCACATTTATTCAGAATATTTGTAGATATAGACTCCATAGACTCCATGCAGATTTTAGGTTTTTAATTATACACTGAAGCAGTTGAGGAGTTGTTCCAACATTAGGATTTTTGACCAAAGAATGCATTTATAATCATCCTATTTTTTTCCTCTACCATTAAACTGTAGAGAAAATACTCACTATGTGGAAAGGATCCCATGACTTTTCTTCAAGGATTACATGAGGATAACCATGTATAGTGACCTAAGATTTCTAAAGCTTTTGATGGAAAAGTGAAATGATATAACATGAAGCAGCTGTTTGTCTGGAATATCTGCTGCACATATAAAAACAAGTTCAATTGTACACTGATTAGTGTTATTGTCTCTTTACTCATTCCTCTGAGAGAAAGGCAAAGGACTATTAGGGTTCTAGCCCCAAAGGACTTCAGCAAGAGTAGAAATGCTGCCATCTACTCTTCCACCAAACTGTTCGTGCACAGAGCCCTCAAGAGAGAAAGCAAAAGATACAGGAAAAAACATTTACATTTGTAAGGAGGTAGGTTCTGATATACCTTTCTGCAAAACTTAATACTTAGAGAGAGCTAACGGAAAAGGAGATTATTGGAAATAAGCAATGGTTACTTTTTGTATACAGTCAATGAATGTGCTGGGTAGTTACTTATCCTGATTAAGTTGAAATGAGTAGCAAGTTACATTCTAATTACATAAAGATAATTTTTATTTCAACCATTTGCATTTTGACAAAGGATTCAACAGAGGGACCTGAAAGCTAAGGCTGGTAAGATTGACTTGTGACATATCTTATTATATTAGTCAATCAACTAAACAATATTCATTAAGTGCTTACTTTTACTGTTTTACTAAATATTACTAAATATTTAGCATTAGGAAGCTAGTTTTCATTGTTGCTAGTTTAGTGTAAAGCTCTAGGAAGCAACTTTGAAAATAAATCTGTGTATGCATTTGTACATGCATGTATGAATGCATTTATCCATCTGTATTGTTTGTCTCTGCAGATGATAAGCTCTGAGCCAATGATGAGGGAAAACCAGACCCCCTGCACCACATTCATCTTTGTGGCTTTCTCCTCTCTTGGTGAGCTACAGCCCGTGCTCTTTGTGGTATTCTTAGCCATATACACATTCACTGTGTTGGGAAACCTGGTGATCATCTTCCTCATTTGCATGAGCCCCAGCCTCCACACTCCTATGTACTTCTTCCTGACTAACCTGTCCTTTCTGGAGATGTGCTATATCACCAGTGTGGTGCCTCAGGTGCTTGTGCACCTGTTGGTGGAACCCAAGACCATGAGTGTGTTACATTGTGCAGCTCAGATGTATGTCTTCACCATCCTGGGGTTGACAGAATGCTGCCTCTTGGCAGCTATGGCTTATGATCGCTTTGTTGCCATCTGCTACCCATTACGGTACACATTGTTGATGGGTCCTCGAGTCTGCATACAATTGGCTGTGGCATCCTGGACTACAGGAATGGTTGTGGAGATAGCCCAGACCACATGGATCTTCACCCTCCCTTTCTGTGGTACAGGAAAAATCCAGCACTTCTTTTGTGACATCATGCCAGTGGTGAAACTGGCTTGTGTGGATACCTCTCAAAATGAGATAGTTATGTTTTCTGTTTCTGTTCTCTTCATTATGAGCCCCTGCCTCCTCATTCTCTGCTCCTATGCCCGCATTCTCATAACAATTTTGAGAATGCCCTCTGCTGCTGGGAGGCACAAAGCTTTTTCCACTTGCTCCTCCCATCTCCTGGTGGTCTCTCTCTTCTATGGCACAGCACTCTTTACCTATCTTCAACCCAAAGCTGCCCATACTCCAGCCACAGACAAAGCAACTGCTCTTATGTACACAGTTGTCACACCTGCACTCAATCCAGTCATCTATACCTTAAGAAACAAAGAAGTGAAAGGAGCCTTTTGGAGAATAGTCAGCAGGCACCCTCTTAACCAAGCTGCCTAAACTTGGACCAAAGAGAAGAATTATTAGAAGCTTATTCTAATAGTTTGACTTTTTACTGATCTGTTTTGGTATGGCAGAAATGTAGATTCTTTGCTCTCAGACCTTCCTCTATGTAGTTTTGAGAACAAAGGAACAGAGAAAGTCCTTTAGTAATAGACTTGCTTGTTCTTGCTACATGATCATCAGTAGATTGTTATAGTTCCAATAAGAAAACAAAGTTAATTTATGTGGTGCTTTATTTGTAAGGAGAACATTGGAATGTTGGAGAGAAAATTCTTCCTTGGATATAGATTGGAGAAGAGTTGGGAAGGGTAGTTGGTAGATTCTATCCATGACAAGTGATCAATCAACTTGTACTTGAAGGGTTCTGTTCGTGGACCTCTACCTCATAGTCAGTCTCTGCCTTTGGATAGTTCTTATTCTTCAGCTATTCCTTGAGTTAAAATCTACCTATCTATAAATTTCTGCCACTGAGTGGGTCTTATTTTCTGACCTTTAGGACTTATTATAATTCATCTTACATATGAGGGTCCCTCAAAGGTGTAAAGCCAACTTTTGTCCCTTCCCCCAAGTTCCTTCTTTATATGCACTAAACATTTTCCTTGAAATGAGGCTTATTTGGCTTTGCTTTCCATCCATTGTCATCCTACTGGTCAACTATATATAAAATTCATGTTTTCAGTGTATCTTCTAAGTGTATTTTTAAGAACAGAGCCCAATATTCCGTACAATTAATTAAAAAGCATCCATAAGCTACTTATCCTATCTGTGTTCTAAGCACTAGGGATACAAAGCAAATGCAAAAAACATCCTTGCACTTGGGAAGTGTGCTTGAATTGGAGAGGTATCATATACTTAAATACATATACACAAGGACCAGTCAAAGCAGATACAAGTTAAATTCAGGGGAGGAATCACTTACTGTGGGGACATCAAGAGAAGATACCTACAAAAGATGTCATGAGTTAAATTTGAGAACAATAGAAGATTCTGGAGAAACAGGTAAGGAGGGAGTACATTGTAAGTTTCATGGACAGCCTATACAGAACTTCAGAAAATGGGAGATCAAGCACCATGTGATGATAACAAGGAGACCAAGATAGTTGGACCATAGGTCAAGTTAAAAGGAGTAATAACTAAGATTGGAAACATAGGAAGGGTCCATGTTTGAAGAGTTCAATGATTGGGTCAGGAGAGATATCAACGGGGCCCTATTCATTTTTGTTCTAGATATATTCCATCTATTTAATGATTTATAATGTCCAATCAGTAATTTTTTTCTGCCCCAGCATTCCTCATTTGCATGCTTTGTAGTACATTTAATTCACTAGGTCTTTTTCATAGGAAATGCTCCATAGAAAGGTGTCTGTACTTTATAATTAATTTTTTCAACTCTTTAAAATTCTAGCCTTTGTTGTCCTTTTAGAATCCTAGTTTTGTCATCCAATGTCTCAGTTATCTCTCCCAATTCTCTGCCATATGCAGACTATATGGAAGTCATTGATAAGTGGCTGACAGGATACGGATGGGGACATAATTCTCCAATGCAAAACCAGAGATTTCCAGTAGTTGTTGCCTATTCCTCCTAGAACCAAATATAAACAAAAGAGTTTTGCTTGTAATGCCCTGTAAAACAATTATTTGTATATTATTCCCACTCCAGAACTCTGAGATCCAACCAATGTGGCCTTTCCTTTGTTCCTTATATAGTACATTTCATGTTTCATTAGTTTTTTGAACTGACATTTCACTATCCCCCATACCTAGAATGCATTGTCTCCACATCTCTATTTCATAATATACCAAACTTTTTCAAGATAGATCAAATATTGCCTTCTATACCAAGTCTTTCATCATCTCCTGAACTGCTAGTACTGTACCCTTCCTGGCTACATACCTTATATTTAAATGCATTGTATCAATTTGTATTTATTTTTTATATTCATCCTGTATGAATTTATTAGTTAATCAATAACCAAATATCTATTAAAAGACTATTATGTGCCAGGAATTGTGTCAGGTGCTGGGAATATTATTATTAAAAAAATGAAAACACAATCTCTACTCAGCAGGAACTTACACTAATGGAGGAAAGAGAGAGAGAAAGAGAGAGAGAGGAAAGAGATAAGCATATAAAATTTATATATGTATACATATATACATATATATATATATAAAGTAGCTATATAGTTTGAGAAGTAGAGTGCTACTATTAGAAATTATTTCATGCAGAAGATAGTGTTTGAACTATGTCAGTGGAGAACTCTTATGAGTAGGAACTGGATGAATGTATTACAGACATGTTGGAATTACATGTATCTTTTTTATTCCCTCCTTTAGAATGTAAGGTAAGTACCAAGTTAAATTCAAAATGGGAAAATGACTTAAATATAAAGAGTGAAATCACAAATAAATTAGGTGATTATAGAATGGTATACCTGTCAGATCTTTGGGAAAGGAATTTAAGATCAAGCAACAGATAGATGATATTGCAAAATGTAAATGAATGACTTAGATTATATCAAATTTAAAAGTTTTTTGTACAAGCAAAACAAATGCGAAATTAGAAGGAAAGCAACAAACTGGGAGAACATTTTTATAACAAAACTCTCTGATAAAGGTTTAATTTCCCAAATATATAAGGAATTAAGTCAAACTTTAAAAAAAAATCAAGCATTTCTCCAATCAATAAATGGTCAAGGGACATGAATAGGCAATTTTCACATGAGGAAATCAAAACTATCAATAAACACATGAAAAACTGTTCTAAATCCCTCCTGATTAGCAAAATGCAAATTAAAACAACCTTACACCTAGCAGACTGGTCTATATGACAGTAAAGGAAAGTCACAAATGTTGGAGGGGATATGGCAAAATTGGTACACTAATACACTACTGGAGGAGTTGTAAATTGGTCCAACCATTCTGGAGGGCAATTTGGAATTATGTGCAAAAGACTTTAAAAGAATGTCTGTCCTTTGATCCAGCCATACCACTGCTGGATTTATACACCAAAGAGATAATAAGGAAAAATACATATACAAGAATATTTATAGTCACGCTCTTTGTGGTGGCAAAAAATTGGAAAATGAGGGGATGTCCTTCGATTGGGGAATGGCTGAACAAATTGTGGCATCTGGTGGTGATGGAATACTATTGTGCTAAAAGGAGTGTTTCTATGTGAACTGGAATGACCTCCAGATATTGATGCAGAGCAAAAGGAGGAGAACCAAGAGAACATTGTACGAAGAAACTGATACATTCTGGCAAATAGACTTTTCTACTAGCAACAATGGATCTAGGACAATCAAGAGGAGCTTATGAGAAGAACATTATCCACATCCAGAGAAAGAACTGTGGAAACAGAAATACAGAAGAAAAACATGTGTTTTGATGGGAATATGATTGGGGTTTTTGATGTTAAAAGATCACTCTATTGCAAATATGAATACTATGGAAATAGGTTTTGAACAATTATACATACATAACCCAGGGGAATTGCTTGTCGGCTCTGGGAGAGGGAGAGGGAAAAGGGGTACAAAAATCATGAATCATGAAACCAGGGGAAAATATTCTAAATAAAAAATAAATAAAAAGAAAGAATGTAAGGTAAGTAGGAACTATTTCATTTCTTTTAATTATATCCTCTGTATTGAGTACAGTGTGTAGCTCATAGTAAGTTATTTAACAAATCCTTTTTTATAAATGGAGTTTATAAATGGGAAAGGAAATAGAACTTGCAATTAGGAGACTTGAGTTTATATCCCACTTCTGCCACTTTCCATGTGATGTAATAAGGGAATTTCAGGAGGCAGAAAGGGACTGAAGCTAGGGGCTATAAGGGAATATTGCAGGGAGGTAATAAGGGCTTAGCCTATAGGTTGGAATAGAAGATAGACACTGTGGATAGGGTTTGTGAATCCCTAAGGCAATATAGTGAATGAGGAAGGTACAATGATGAAGGTTGGTACTTGAGTGGTAGGAGAAATAAGGGAATGTTTGAGTTTAGGGAATATAAACACTAAGGTACCAAGAGCTGCAAGGGAGAGGATGAGTTAATCTAAGGCAGGCAACAACAGCAGGGAAATACAGACTGGATACTCTGGTTACAGACAAAACACTGAAAGGAAACAGACTGAGCCCTTGGAGTAAAAGGGACACTTTACAAAGCAAGGTTAGAGCCAGCCAAGAATGGCTTGAAATTGACTTGAGGCTTCTAGTCAGTTTCACAGGAAGGGACTAGAAAGAAGTATTGAAGTTTCACTTCCTCCAAAATGGATACGTTCAGCTTCCCTCAAACTCCAGAGAGTATGTTATTCCTCTCTCTCCTCCTCCCTCTCTCATTAATCAACTAATGAAGTAGCCAAAAGGTTTTGATTAAAGACAAATGGGGTTTATTGTCTTCTAGAGTAGATTGGCAGGGTAGAGGATACAAGGTAGCCCTAACAGCTGCTTAGAGAAACTTCAGGTGGGGGAAAGGAGGCAGGAACCCGAGACTCAGTAGGGACCAGCCTACTTCAGTCCCTAGAGGATTTGTAGCCAAAAGGGGTAGGAAAACTGGATACAATGATTCAATAGGTAAATTTGTAACAAGGGTGAGCCCTATTTGACTAAACTATAGAGTTTGAAACTAATACTCAGAACTGCTCTCCTTTCCAAAACTTCTCAGACATTCAGGTAGGGAAAATGAAGGTGGGAATAAGGTAGGGTAGGGAGATTAAATGAATTAGCTAAATTAACAATTTTAAAAGAAAAGCTGCAAAACATAGGCCAGGTTTCAATCTAAAGAAGGAGCTCAGATGGACCCTGATTGTCTCCACGAGTTCCCAGGACCAACTCAACTTTTTCCCAAGATTCTAAAACCCTCCTTAACTGACAGAAAAATTCTGCAAAGCAGTTATGCCCCCTCTCTTCACCACATTAATAAATGACTTTGCACCTCAGTTTTGACTTTTATAAAATGTAAGCACTAACGCTTAAACTACCTGCCTCACACAGTTTTTGAGAAGAAAGTATTGAAAGTGCTCTATATGGTTATCAATGGCCATAATTAGTACTGTTTTGCTATTAACTCATGTTCTAACTGGCTTATTAATTTGCTTATAAGTAGAAAGTTGAAATTAAAGAGAGATGTTCAACTGATTTCATTCTACATAAAGCAGCTTTAGAATCAAGCTTCTGAACACTTGAATCAGTTCAGAAGAATCCTTGCTAAATTTTCAACATGAGCATCAACATCTCAGAAATCAGCAAATGTTCAAATCAGGATTTGATTTATTGTTCTAGTCATTGTCAAACCTTATTTAAGAAGGTGTTGAATAAAATGTCAATAAAACAGAACAAACTTAAAAGCATTTGTGTACATTGTCCTCTAGAGAACTGGTTGTTGAATATTTACTAGCAAACCCCTGGTCTTGGGCCTCCCTGGGATGAAATAAAATATAGTAGGACATTAGTTCCTCCTTTCAGCATCAGTCCAGATTGAATGATTTGTAAATATTTGTAGTAATAGATTATCCACCGTGTTACAAAGGAGTTGGGAACTGGTAGAAAGTTAGACTGAAAGAAGGGCCCAACATTTGAAAGCTATTTTGTAACAAAGATTATTGAGTGTTGAAGATTGAATAAAACAGTTTCATAGGCATATTAGTGCTGTTCTGAAGGTGATTATTGATGAGGAAAGAGAATGTCACACCTGCTTAGAAACTGAGATAGGATGTCCTTATGAGTTAGTGATGTATGAATCTCTGGTAGTAAGATATTGTCCTATTGCCATAAGATGTGCCACATTTTGTAAAAATGTGGAGTGAGATAGTTGAAATTAGGTAGCCTCAGCCCAACATCGAGTTAGTCAGATTTAATCAAACTAATCTCAATACAAATACTGATTAAATAATTATAGAATATTAGGATAATGATGATGAGCCCTAAGAGATGATACTTGAATCGCACAGTTCTGAGGCCCCCAATAATCTTTGTTTTTCTTTTTTTAAACCCTGACTGGTCTTAGAAGAGATATTAAGTATTAGTTCCAATGAAGAAGAAGTGTAAGAGCTAGGCAATAGGGATTAAGCGACTAACCCAGGGCCATACAGCTAATAAGTGTCCAAGATCACATTTCAATTTAGAACCTCCTGTTTCTTAGCCACATTCTCTATCTAATGAGCCATATAGCTGCTCCCCCAACCCCCAAATGCACAGTTGTCTTTTCATGAGCAGAGAGGTTAATGAGTCCTTAGGTCAGAATGTTATATTCAAATCTAATTAACTCTTATCAGGGCATACAAATGAAGGGCAAAAATCTATGGACCTGTTAGGTCGACCTACCCATGAGCAATCAATGGCTTTCCAATTGTTTAGATCCAGTTTTATTTGTTTGGAAAGTGTTTTGTAGTTGTTTTCATATAATTGCTGTGTTTGTTTTGGTAGATAGATTCCTAAGTATTTTATATTGTCTAGGGTGATTTTAAATGGTGTTTCTCTTTCTACTTCTTGCTGCTCTAGTGTGTTGGAAATGTA
>NC_058134.1:285000807-285033886 GCF_016433145.1 Gracilinanus agilis
CGCATGGGTCGGGGTGGACATGATTGAGGGTGTGGACTCGAAACTACCACACCAATGCAACTACCAACAATTTGGAAATTGGTCTTGATCAAGGACACATGACAAAACTAGTGGAAATGCGCATCGGCCATGGGTGGGGGGGCGCAGGAGGGGGGGTTGAAGGGGAAAGGTGGAGCATGAATCATGTAACCATGTTAAAAATGAATATTAATAAACGTTAAAAAAAATAAAATAAAAAAAAGAAGTTCCACAAATAGGTGTGTGACACTAATAGTGACTTAAATGAGATAATTACCTCCCAAAGTAAGCTACTTTTAAAGATAAATTGTCTAAAAACATCTTTGTAATTAGATTAAATCTACCTATTGTATGTTTAGGGGAAAAAATTTTATTTAGGGTGGAGGAGGTAAAAATCACAGTTAGCAAATAGAGAAAAAGAGAAAGAAGTAAGAATGTTCTCAAGGGAGAAGGGGGAGAAGAAATAGGGGAGCAAAATCTTCAGTGATCCTCTTTTGAATACAGGACTTAGATTTTTGCTTGTGCTTGTATTTATGAGTTTCACTAAAATAATTATGCATTTGAGTTAAAAATCTTTTTGACCAACTCTTTAAAGGCTTGTTTCACTTGCTGGTTCCTTAGTGTATAAATGAAGGGGTTCAGCATGGGAGCAACAGAGGTATTTAGCACAGCTACCCCTTTGGTCATAGCCACTCCTTCCTTTGCTGAGGGTTTGACATACATGAAGATGCAGCTTCCATAAGAGATGGAGACAACAATCATATGGGAGGAACAAGTAGAAAAGGCCTTTTTCCTTTGCTGGGCAGAGGGGAATCTCAGAATGGTTCTAAGGATATATGTGTAGGACAAAATCACTAATACCAATGTAAATATGAGTGTAAACACAGCCAAGAAAAAACTCATGACTTCTAAGACCTTGGTGTCTGTGCAAGAGATCATCAGCATTGGAGAAGAATCACAAGTGAAGTGATCAATGACATTAGAGTCACAGAATTCCAGTTGGAGGCCCATGATGACTGGTGGAAAGATAATGAGGAAACCTGCCAGCCAAGAGCTGATTACAAGCTGGCTGCAGACTTTGCTGCTCATGATGGTTGTGTAGTGTAGGGGTTTGCAGATGGCCACATAGCGGTCATAGGACATGGCTGCCAGCAGAAAAAATTCTGTTGAGCCAAGGAGGATAAAAAAAAATAACTGAGTTGCACAAGAATTATAGGAAATGGTCCGGTCCCCAGTTAAAATAGTGACCAAAAATCTTGGAATGCAGACAGATGTAAAAGATATTTCTAAGAAGGAGAAATTCCTGAGAAAGAAGTACATGGGAGTCTTGAGACGAGAATCCAGCAAGGTGAGAGTGATGATGGTCAAGTTGCCAGTTACACTCAAAACATAGGTAAGCATCAGAAAGATGAAAATCAAGACCTGCAATTCTGGGTCATCTGTCAGTCCCAGGAGAATGAATTCTGTCACTAATGTGCGATTTCTCATGGCTGACCCTTGACTTGTTTGCAGATCTGTAGGAAGAAACAAAAGAGCAATAAAAATTCTTCATATCATTAAGTCCAGAGTTTTATTCAGATCATCCCTGTCCTACAAACTATTGTGTAAATCCTCAAAAAAGGCATGGGGGGGGGCAGCTGCGTAGCTCAGTGGAGTGAGAGTCAGGCCTAGAGACAGGAGGTCCTAGGTTCAAACCCGGCCTCAGCCACTTCCAGCTGTGTGACCCTGGGCAAGTCACTTGACCCCCATTGCCCACCCTTACCACTCTTCCACCTATGAGAAAATACACCGAAGTACAAGGGTTTAAAAAAAAAGGCATAGGAGCAAAAGAATTAACTCAAGTGTAAGTTAACAGAAAGTGAAATCTAGATAATGTGTTAACATCTCTGTCATCTACCCCATTAAACATATCTGATGGCTGATCCTATTTGTGAATCAATTGTGCAAAGAACATTGATTTCTGCCTAGTCATGTGTCTGTATACAAGTTGCTCAGATAATTCTGCTTTGCTCCAGTGTTTCTGTAAAGGAACAAGAAGTATGTGTCTGGCACTCTAGAATGCATTCTACTAATAATATCCTCTTTTCTTAAGAGAACAGGCTTCTTAAACACTGTAGGACCAGGTAGGAAATTACTATAAATAACTGGTTTTCAATAAACAACATGCTAAAGTTTATCTTCTGTCTCTATTATTTGCCTTTTTACTGTCTGGAATCTTTGTTCTTACCTTTGCCTCAGAATCAATATTTTCCTTTAAGACTCAGCTTACACAATTCTGCAGGTGGGCTTTTCTGGTTTCCTGCCTGCCCCACCCTCTAATTCTCATTAGCTACAGCTTTACCTTTGAATCTATACCTAAAAACCCTTTTTTAGGCTCTAAAGAACCCTACAGAGGTAAAATAGTTTTGCTATTGTTTGAAAATACTTTTTCACTAACTTTCGATTACTTTTCTATAAGCATCTTCTTGATATGTCTATAAAGAAAACTTAATTAAGTGGGAATCATCTTAATATGACCATTTCCTTGTGGATGATTAATTTGGGAACACTGGATTTGTTGTCAGAATTAAATTCAACAAACATTTTATGTGAGAATTCAAAGGCTAAACATACATAATAGTGCCTGCTTTCAAAGACCCTATGATATACTTAGGGGAAATATAAAATTTAAATAGATAAATAAATATAAGATAATTTGAGGAGAGATTAAACCCTAATAACCACACCAGGTTCAGAAGGCCTAGAGTCAAGTACTAACTTTGCCAGTTCATAGTTTTATTACCTCAGTCAAGTCAGAGTGCTTATTTGTATATGTTTCTTCAGCAGTAAAACCAGGGGATTGGAGTAGAACCTCTAGCTTCTTCATAGCTAGTTCTAAGACCTTAATGCATTATACTAAGCCCTTCATTCAACATTCAAATTGGCATTTTTTCTATATTTTGAAAGTAAAAACTTCCTCTGACAAATTACTTCAGTCTACATTTCCCAAACTGCACTGCCTGAGGAACCTGCTAAATAACTAAATAAGTGTACATTCTCTCTATTTATAATCATACTTAGAAAGCATTCTAGTGGGAATAATTATCTTGTGAAGACAGTTTCCTTCTTAAATACTGTTGGATCATTTAGGAAGTTACTCTGAATTCTAGACTTTCATCATATGCTAAAATCTGAAGATCATGTAATATAGAAAATAAATGGTTTGGGGAGTTAGTTTGTCCTGTAGGAATTCAATAATAATAGGTATAATTTCTGTTTTGAGAAAGTGGATTTAACTACCTAAAGGAAATACACTGAGGATTATATGCCCAGAGAACTATTCATGAAATGTAGAAGAGATAGAAAAACAAAGAATAATTTGAAGGAGAAACAGAAAATATTTAAATAAACCTTGATGGATTCAGGTACAAGTTTAATGCAAAGATCCAATTGTTTTTCTTAAGCTGAAAAGCAACATTTAGTATTATTTTTGGAGAAAAATTCTGAGGCATAAATTTCTCTGCTTTTCCTTATTTCTGATGTGCATATTAGATTGGAATGTTAAGCATTTCTCCAAATGAACCTTTACTAAGTCAGCAAAAGGAACATTTTTTGACTCATTCCTCTTGATCCATAGAAAGTACTATATTTTCTTTGTTGAAGGTCTCACCTAATATTTTGATGAAAACATTTTCCCTTGAACTCTACAGTGTTAAATGGAAGAAAATACAATTATAAAAGCAAAATTATTCTTGGAAACTTCTCCATTTCATGATTTTTGTGAGCTTTTTGTGATAGAAAGTTTTCCAAAAGCTTTTTGTCAACAGGACCAGATACAATTTATCCAGTTTGCTCTCAAATTCTCAAATGGATTTATGAAAGAAAACAAAAGAGAAAAGTCACCAGGGATGAAGAAGGCATTAATTAATGCATAGCACATTTATTTTTGCAGGAAAGTTTAGCTGGTTGTCAAAAGAAGCTGCACAGAAGATTTATTTATCTGAAGAGGTTTTATGGTCTTTTTTTGACATTTGTGAGCCTTGTAAGCAACAACCCTTGGCCACTTCTAGGCTTTTCTTCTTACATTCTTGCCTGAGCCTTTTCTGGGATCTTCTGTTATAAACTTCTAACCTTGATACTAAATCTCTGAGGTCTTTTTGCCTATGCCATCTAAAGAAATCAACCAGATGTACTAGAATTGTATCCCTGAGGGTCTTGGTCTCCTAGTTGTACCTGTAGTTGTATCTGATCATTACTGAGTATTTCATTTTGAGCCTTATCTTCTCTCTTTTTCTCTTAAAATCTTCATGGAAAAAAGGCCTACAGTTTTTAGCTTCACTGGGCAGTTTTCCCTCAGTTTCAATATACTGGAACAGTCTTACAACAAAGTAAGTGACCCTGCCCAGTTATATGATTGATAAGGAATAGAAATGATATGAGGCAACACACATGCACACGCATACACTCTATCAATCAATAACCAAGTATTTATTGAATGTCTACTACAAACAAGGAATTGTGCTCAGTACTGTGAATAGTATTACAAAAAAAATTAAAACAAAATTTCTACTCATCAGAGCTTATACTTTGGAGATGATAATAGGTACATAGATAAGAAGATAGATATAAATGGATGGGGTTTATTTTATGAAAAAAATGAATTAAAAATAGAACATTGATTAATTTGATTAAAAATAGAATGAAGAAAGTCAGATTACCAGTATCAAAAATGAAAAGGGTGAATTCATCACCAATGAAGAAGAAATTATCTCAATCAATAGGATCTATTTTACCCAATTACATTAAAATAAATGTGACGGTTATCAGTGAAATGGATTAATATTTACAAAAATATAAACTGCATATATGTTTATAAATAAAATGTCTAGATTAACAAAAGAGGAAAAGAAATTTAACAGGCCATCAATGAACTCCCTAAAGAAAAAAAAAGCCAGGACCAGATGGATTCACAAGTGGATTCTATAAAATATTTAAAGATTAATCCCAATACTTTTGGGAAATAGGCAAAGAAACCTTCTTTGGCACAAATATGGTGTTGACACCCAAGTCAGTTAGACCACAAACAGAGAAAGAAAATTACAGACCAAATTCCTTAATGAATATTGATGCAAAAACTTAAATAGAATATCAATAAGAAGACTACAGCAATATTATATGAGGATCATTCACTATGACAAGGTGAGATCTATACCAGGAATGTAGGTCTGGTTTAGTATTAGGAAAACTATCAGCAAAATTAACCCTATCAATAACCAAACTATCAGAAAATACATGATTCTCTCAAATGCAGAAAAAGCCTTTGACAAAATGCAAAAACAATTTTAATTAATAACGCTAGGAAACATAGAATAAATGGGACTTTCCTTAAAATGATAAGCAATGGCTATCTAAAACCATCAGTAAGAATCATCTGTAATGAGGATAAGCTAAAAGTCTTTTCAATAAGATCATGAGTGAAGCAAAAATGTTCATTACTACCAGTATTATTTATTATTGTATAAGAAACATTAACTTTAGCAATAAGAGAACAAAAAAGAAATTGAAGGAATCAAAGTAGATAATGAAGAAACTAAACTATCACTCTTTGCAGATGATTTGGTTTACTTAAAGAATTCTAGAAAATCAAAACAAAAACTAGTTGAAATAATTAATAGCTTTATCAGTTATTAATAAATAAACTGACATAAAACATCAGCAATTCTACACATTTTCAAGAAAGTCCAAGAACAAGAGACAGAAAGAGAAATTCCATTTAAAATAACTCTAAACAATATAAAATACCTGAGAATCTACTTGCCAAGATAAACACAGGAATTATATGAGCATGATTAAAAATACTTTTCACACAAATAAAGTCATATCTAAACAATTAGAAAAATATTAATTGCTGATAGGTATGCTGATCTAATATAATACAAATGGCAATTATACCCAGATTAATTTCCTTATTCAGTGCCATATCAATCAAACAACCAAAAATATTTTATAGAGCTAGAAAAATTAATAACTAAATTCATCTGGAAGAACAAAATTTTAAAAATACCAAGGAAATTAATGAAAAAAATGTGAAGGAAGCTAGCCTAGCAGTACAAGATCTCAAACAAAGCAATTATCATCAAAACAATCTCATACTCATTAATAAATAGAATGGCGGATCAATGGAATAGATTAGATACACATTATACAAGGGTAAATGACCTTAGCAATCTACTGTTGACAAATCCAAAATTCCCAGCTTTGGGGATAAAAACTCACTCTTTGACAAAAACTGCTGGGAAAACTGGAAAATGGAATGACAGAAACTAGATATAAACCAATATGTGACATCCTATGTCCATGGTGTTGAAAATATGGCACATGTGCCAAAAAGGGCAAACAGAGCTCTCTCTGGGCACCAGAGTTTATTACTAGAAAGGCAAAGGGGCTCTGGTAGAGCTGCTCCCTTCCCCCATCCACCACACCTGAGGACATTTTTTTGACTTTACCCACCCTTCTGCCCAGCAACCCAATGAGAATGCTTTCTCTCTCTCTCCTGCCTGGGGTAAGGATGGGGGCATGGCACTCAGTCTCTGGAGGGGCAGTGCATAGCATATGGTTTCTAAAAGGTTTGCCATGATGAGGTCAAAATGTGTATTTGATCTAGACATAAAGGTTGATACTATAAGCAAATTAGGGGAGCAGAGAATATTTTACCTATTCGATCTATGGAGAAGGGAATAATTCATGACCAAGAGATACAAAACATTATGAGATATAAGTTTAAATTTTTGATTATATTAAATTTTAAAAAGATTTTGTACAAACAAAGCCAGTGTAACCAAGATTAGAGAGGAAACAACAAACAGGGGGGAACATTTTCCAGCAAATAAGATTCTGAGAAACACTTCTGGGGAAAGATCTGGCTTTATTTGTGACAGAAAAATCACATTATTAAACATTTTCAACCATGCTCCTGTTCTTAGGCTACCTTAATAGTGTTTCCATAAGTGAATAAAATGAATAACTTTGAATTGTTTGTCACAATAAAGCCAGATCTTTAGAGGTAACCATTGACATTCACAGGTTTTCAAAAGCAAAATGAGGAATGTATAGAGTAAGGATGAAGATTTATAGTGATCACTCTTGACATAAATAATAGTGACTTATAGGTCATAAAAAGGTCAGAACACTTTTGACCTGGATTTCTTTACAGGTCATTTGGACATAGTATATTCCAACCCTCATGAGTCCTCTAAGGTACTTCGAGACCCAAGCCCCCTATCAGCTCCTATTCTCCATGACCTTTGGGTGACTTTTTTGTCCCTCTTAAGTGAATTAGTTTGATATAAAGTTATACATTTAGGATACATTAGATTTAGGATTAACATAGTAACTTGCTTATGATTAATATGGTAACACATTTAAAGTTACTACAACAATACAGACACTTGAAATTATAACTCAGTTATTACTCTGGGACTAGATTCTAAATGTGACTGTATTCACAGACTTTTGCTTAGAACTAAATTCTCATATTGTTACATTTTTTAAATTCTAAAAATCACACTCAAAGCACTACTTTAGCTATGAAATTATTGGTTTTCTGATTATAATCTCATTTCTCAAATATATAGAGCACTGTCTAATTTATAAGAATATAAGTCATTCCCTAATTTACAAATGGTCAAAGAATATGAACAAGTAGTTTTCAGATGAAGAAAGCAAAGCTATAATAATCATATGAAAAAAATGTTATAAATCACTCTTAATTAGAGTAATGCACATTAAAACAACTCTGAGGTACTACCTCATACCTATCAGATTAGCTAATATAACAATAAAGAAAAATGATAAATGTTGGAGAGGCTGTGGCAAAATTGGGAGACTAATGCATTGTTAGTGTTGCTGTGAATTGACCTAATTATTCAGGAGGGCAATTAAATATGTGTATACCCTTCAATCTAGTAGTAGTACTACTAAGTGTATATCCCAAAGAGATTTAAAAAATTATTTCTATTTTATTTCATAACAAATTTACAAATAAGTTTTCCAAAGTTACATGATTCAGGTTGTCTCCTTCCCTCCCATCTCCCAGAGTTGACAAGCCTTTCCATTGGGTTATCACTCAAAACATCTTTCCATATTATTCATTTTTGTAAGAGAATAATCTTATAAAACCAAAACCCCAAATCATATACCTAAATAAATAAGTGACAAATCATGTTTTCATCTGTGTTTCTCCTCCAATAGCTCTCCAAAGGAAAAAAATTAAAGGAGAGGTAAAGGGCCTACTTATACAAAAATATTTATAACAACTCTTTATGTGGTGGCAAAGATTTGGAAATTGAGGGGATTTCCATGGCTGCCCAAGTTGTGGTATGAAGTTAGAATACTATTACTCTAGGAGAAATGATGAGCAGGACAATTTCAGGAAAATACAAATCAACTGAAAACACCTATATGCACAGTGAAGTAAGTAGAACCAGGAGAATATAGTATATAGTAAGAGAAATATCATACAATGATCAACTATGAAAGACAGCCATCATTGAGAAAATAAAATATTTTTAAAAGTTACTTTGAGCCTTAGATTTCACTTTTTAAAAATGGGGGCAGTATTCTTTCAAATACCTAATAGAGTTGTTGAGAGAAATGTGTTTAATATGCTCTATAAGGTTCAGGTTTAAAAATCCCTAATTAGAACTGTTTTGCCATTAACTGTTCTAACTGGTTTACTAATTTGCTTGTAAGTACAAAATTGAAATTAAAGAAAGATGCTCAGATGATTTCATTCTACCTAACTGTTTTTAAGCATCTGTCTCTGGTTTTTAGGCAGGAATGTTCTCAAGATACTTGAACTGAATCAGGACAGCCAGTTGTTAAAATTTCAATGTGAGGGGGCAGCTGGGTGGCTCAGTGGATTGAGAGCCAGGCCTAGAGATGGGAGGTCCTAGGTTCAAATCTGACCTCAGACACTTCCCAGCTGTGTGACCTTGGGCAAGTCACTTGACCCCCATTGCCCACCCTTACCACTCTTCTGCCTTGGAGCCAATACACAGTATTGACTACAAGACGGAAGGTAAGGGTTTAAAAAAAAATTTCAATGTGAGCATTTATACATTAGAAAATAGCATACATTTCAAACCAAGACTTAATTATTCTATTCATTGTCAGGTTTTCTTAAGAGAATGATGGATGAAATTTTAAAAAGAACATTAAAATTAAAAGTATATGAGGTACATTGTCCCCTGGATTCTTGAGATCTATTTATCATCTCCAATAATTGGATAAGGATGGCTTAGTTGATAAGGAAATAACGGGACAGGGGAGACAATCTTGACTGTTAACTCATAGCTGCTTCTCCAAAGTGCCATTGAGTCACAAGTTTGTTATATAAGAAATTCGAACTCCCTTTCATCCAAAAGCACAAGGATAGTTTCTCACAACCACACAGAGCTGTGTTTTTAACATAGACAATACAAGAGGCTTAGCAGCTTCAAAGTGAAGACAAGAACCAGGATGGACTTTCAGCTATATTTATTATCACCAAGCCAAGTCTAAGAATACTTTTCTCAGGGGCAAATGCCCCAGCTAAATTAAGGTTTTGGCCTTGGCTGCATTTCTGACCAAAGGGGAAGAATGTTAACCTATTAAATGCTGGTTTGCTAGGAACTTAAAGCTTTTCAATAAGGCCACAATACTTTTCAACAAGAAATCGCAAGGATAACAAAAGGGGTCAAAAGAGGAGTCTCAGATTTTTATCTATTCTCTCATTGGCTTCCCACACTGAATAACCAGTTATTAAACATTTTCAACCATACCTCTGTTCTTAGGCTACCGTAATAGTGTTTCCATCAGTGAGTACAGTGAATAACTTTGAATTGTTTGTCAAAAACATCTGGCTTACCTTCCTCTGTATAAAATGGTGAAAGTGAGATTCTGAAAATCCCAGAGATAATTCTAGATTTAGAACAATTTCTTATTTTTAGCAACAAAGAGTATCAAAAAATTAGGAATCAATAGAATCATTTCATCAGCATATGTATGGAATGATCATTTAGAAAATTGTTTTTCTTAGAAGTAAAGATCACTGCATGTTGAATTAGAAAAAATTATCAAAAGAAGTAAAGGAGTACAAAGAAGTATGAAGAAGGGGAAGCTTACTCTGATTTTTCTTCAATGCACGTACAAACTTAATAAAAATTTATTTGGTCAAGCCTCTTCCATTTCTCCATAACTAAAATGTATTATGGATTAATTTAGATTTTTAATCTCTTGAAGAGATTGGATTTTTACCTAGAGATTGATGAGTATCTGGGAATTAAAAGACTAACAATCCTCATTTATTTAGAAAATTTTTAGATGTAGACTCCATAAAAGCCAGTAAAGATACAATATTCTTAATTATCTCATCTGAAATGTAACAACACTTCATTCCAAAAGGAGGATTTTTGATCCCAAAAATGTATTCATGTTCATTCTATTCTTTCCTCCACCATTATATTGTAGAGAAGATATTCACTGTTGGGAAAGGATTCTATGACTTTTTTTCAAAGTTTATGTGTGGACAAGGTATTAATTATGACCTTTGATCTATGAAGCATTAGAAAGAAAAGTGAAATGATATAACATGTAAAAACTGTCTATCTGGAAATTTTACTGTACAAATACAAAAAAAGTTAAATTGAACTCTAATTAGTCTTATACATTCCTCTGAGAGAAAGTCAAAGTACTATTGGGCTTCCAGCCCCAAAGGACTTCAGGAAGACTAGAAATGCTACCATCTACTCTTCCACCAAGTTATTTAATCACAGAGGCCTCAAGAGAGGAAGCAAGAGATACAAGAAAAAAGAAATTTACATTTGCAAGCAGGTAGGTTCTGATGTACATTTCTAAAGGCAAAACTCAGTTCTTAGAGAGCACAAATGGAAAATGTGAAGGTGAAACCCCCATGATTCTATAAAATTTTATGAGAATATATATGCATATATATATATATACATACATACATACACACACATATATATTCTCTTCTGTTACTACCCCCCCATTCCCCATGAGATAAATTTTTGATCTTATTCTATTCTTGCTGACTAAGCTTTACCTAATTCCCATTTTTTTTATCTGTTCAGGCTATACTCTATACAAAACTAATGTCTTTTTGACCTAGAGTTAAATTGAAACTGGGATGGGAGGTACAATGGTGACGCATGATACTGATCACACATTCTTGTGCATGCTCAGCCAAAGACCACAGGACTCTAAGTTTAGTAATGCTTTTGTAATTGCTCTGTTATAATTAGTCTAAAAACTCTTGCAGGTCTCCAAGACCCCATGTTAGTCAACACTTAATGTGGAATATACATGCTGATGGTGAGGGTCAAAGGACCTACTTGCATCAATGTCATTGGGTATAGGACTTATCTACATCAATGGCATGGGCCAAATGAGTGATAATGGTCAAATTACTTATGTCACCTTCCACTGTACCCCAGACCCAGACTTCTGTAGAAGTACAATATAAGGGAACCACTCTCAAGGCTAGTTGTCTTTGGCTGCTTACCAGTCTGGCTTTATTGTGAAACTGGCTCTTTCTTAGGAAACACATTTCTCTTTGACTTGGAGATTTTGATTTATTTTTGGTGCCTCAACTAATAAATTTCACACACAAAAAGAAGATTATTAGAAATAAGCAATGGTTACTTTTTGTATATAGTCAATGAATGTGCTGGGTAGTTTTTCCTGATTAAGTTGAAATGAGTAGCAAGTTACATTCTAATTACATAACGATAATTTTTATTTCAATCATTTGCCTTTTGACAAAGGATTCAACAGAGGGACCTGAAAGCTAAGGCTGGTAAGATTGACTTGTGACATATCTTATTATATTAGTCAATCAACTAAACAATATTCATTAAGTGCTTACTTTTGCTATGTTTTACATTAGGTAATATTACTAAATATTTAGCATTAGGAAGCTAGTTTTCATTGTTGCTAGTTTAGTGTATAGCTCTAGGAAGCAGCTTTGAGAATATATCTGTGTATGCATTTGTACATGCATGTATGAATGCATTTATCCATCTGTATTGTTTGTCTCTGCAGATGATAAGCTCTGAGCCAATGATGAGGGAAAACCAGACCCCCTGCACCACATTCATCTTTGTGGCTTTCTCCTCTCTTGGTGAGCTACAGCCCGTGCTCTTTGTGGTATTCTTAGCCATATACACATTCACTGTGTTGGGAAACCTGGTGATCATCTTCCTCATTTGCATGAGCCCCAGCCTCCACACTCCTATGTACTTCTTCCTGACTAACCTGTCCTTTCTGGAGATGTGCTATATCACCAATGTGGTGCCTCAGGTGCTTGTGCACCTGTTGGTGGAACCCAAGACCATGAGTGTGTTACATTGTGCAGCTCAGATGTATGTTTTCACCATCCTGGGGCTGACAGAATGCTGCCTCTTGGCAGCTATGGCTTATGATCGCTTTGTTGCCATCTGCTACCCATTACGGTACACATTGTTGATGGGTCCTCGAGTCTGCATACAATTGGCTGTGGCATCCTGGACTACAGGAATGGTTGTGGAGATAGCCCAGACCACATGGATCTTCACCCTCCCTTTCTGTGGTACAGGAAAAATCCAGCACTTCTTTTGTGACATCATGCCAGTGGTGAAACTGGCTTGTGTGGATACCTCTCAAAATGAGATAGTTCTGTTTTCTGTTTCTGTTCTCTTCATTATGAGCCCCTGCCTCCTCATTCTCTGCTCCTATGCCCTCATTCTCATAACAATTTTGAGAATGCCCTCTGCTGCTGGGAGGCACAAAGCTTTTTCCACTTGCTCCTCCCATCTCCTGGTGGTCTCTCTCTTCTATGGCACAGTCCTCTTTACCTATCTTCAACCCAAAGCTGCCCATACTCCAGACACAGACAAAACAACTGCTCTTATGTACACAGTTGTCACACCTGCACTCAATCCAGTCATCTATACCTTAAGAAACAAAGAAGTGAAAGGAGCCTTTTGGAGAATAGTCAGCAGGCACCCTCTTAACCAAGCTGCCTAAACTTGGACCAAAGAGAAGAATTATTAGAAGCTTATTCTAATAGTTTGACTTTTTACTGATCTGTTTTGGTATATGTAGATTCTTTGCTCTCAGACCTTCCTCTATGTAGTTTTGAGAACAAAGGAACAGAGAAAGTCCTTTAGCAATAGACTTGCTTGTTCTTGCTACATGTTCATCAGTAGATTGTTATAGTTCCAATAAGAAAACAAAAGGTTAATTTATGTGATGCTTTATTTATAAAGGGAACATTGGTTGTTGGAGACAAGATTCTTCCTTGGATATAGATTGGAGAAAAGTTGGGAAGGGTAGTTGGTAGATTCTATCCATGACAAGTGATAAATCAACTTGTCCTTGAATCTCTATTAATGGACCTCATAAGCAATCCATTCTACTTTTTTATAGTTCTTATTCTTCAGCTATTTCTTGAGTTAAAATCTACCTCTCTATAAATTTTTTGCACCCCGTGGGTTCTATTTCTGACCTTTGGGACTAAATAATATTCCTTTTACACAAAAGGTTTGAGGTGAATCTTCAAAGGATTAAAGCTAACATTTATGTCCCTGCCCCATAGTTCCTTCCATTTATAGATTAAATGCCCCAATTTATTTGAAGTGATCTTTGTCCTTTTTTAAAATTCCATTCCCATCCTATTGATCAGGTACAGATATAATTTGCATTTTCAGTATAACTTTTAAAATGCATTTCCCAGAACAGAGCACAATATTGCATCCAATTAATCAAAAAGTATCTATAGGATATTTATTATATTTCTATTAATATCTTAATACACAGGAATGGCAAAAAAACCTTTATGCTTGAGAAGTGTACATTCTAATGGGTAAAATAGCATGTACTTAAATACTTATAAACCAATTATAGTCAAATCAGATACAAGCTAAATTCAGGAGAGAATGCACTAGCTGCAGGGGTATAAATAAAATCATTCCTGCAAACGATAACACTTGAGCTAATTTTGAGAAAAGTAGAAGATTCCAGAGATACAGATAAAGAAGGAGTACATTGTATGTTTCAGGGACAGCCTATACAAAAGCTCAGAAAATGGAAGATCAACCACTATGTGTGGGACAGCAAGGAGACCAGAATGGTTGGACTATAAATCAAATGAAGAGGAGTTAAAAATAAGAAGTTTGGCAAGACAAAAAGGGTCAATACTTTGAATGGTTAAATGATTAAATCAGTAGAACTATTAAGGGAGCCCTAAGCATCTTTGTTCTAAATGTTATCCTTCTATTTAATGATTTATAAGTTCTTATTAATAACATATATATGTAAATGTAGTTGTTGTCATCCCAACATACATCATTTTCACTGGCTCTGCTTTGAAGTACATTTAATCCATCAGGTCTTTTTCATAGGAATTACTTTCTAGGCCAGCGTCCCTTGAGTCTATAATTTGTACTTAATTTTATTAAATTTATAATTAATTTTTTCAACTCTTTAAAATTCTAAACTTTGTAGACTTTTTAGGAACCTTGTTTTGTCATCCAGTGTCCCAGTTCTCTTCCATATGAGACACGATGGACGTCATTGATTAGTGGTAAACTGGTTAGAAGACCTAATTCTGCAGTACAAAACCAGAGATTTCTAGTGGCTACTCCCTCTTCCAGTTACAAACAAATATAAACTCTTTTTTTTTTTGCTTTTAATGCATTTTACAATGCTTTGTACATTACTCCCACTCCTGAACAAAAACTGGTCTTTTCTCTGCCCCTCATACATTACATTCTTTATTTCATTTCTTTGTCTTTGAACTCACAGCTATCTCTCCCCTCATACCCAGAAGACATTGCCTCCTCATTGCTTCTTCATAAAATTCCAAACTTCTTCAAGCTAGATCAAATATTACCTTCTATATCAAGTCTTTCCTCATCTCCTGAACTGCTAGTACCCTCCCACCCAAAATACCCTATACTTTAAATACTTTGTATTGATTTCTCTTTATTATCTTGTATGAATTTATCAGTCAATCGATAACCAAGTATTTATTGAAGGATTACTATGTGCCAGGAATTGCATCAGAAACTAGGAATATTATTACTAAAAAGTGAAAAAGAAATCTCTATTCAGCATGTGTTTAACTAATGGTTTGAAAGACACAGGGAGGCAGAGATAGAGATAGAGATAGAGACAGAGACAGAGTTAGAGAGAGAAACAGAGACAAAGATAGAGACAAAGACAGGTAGAGAGACAGAGAGATAACATTCATATAAAATTAATGACTATATATTTATGTATATAAATATATATATATAGTAAATAGTAGCTATATGGTTAATTTGAGAAGGTGCTAGTATTAGAGAGATCAGAAATGACTTCATTCAGAAAATAACATTTGAGTGATGTCAATGGAAAAGAGGAACTCTTATTAGAAGAAAAAGGAAGAGTATATTACAGATATGTTGGAATTACATGTATCTTTTTAATTCCTTTATTTAGAATGTAAGTAGGGACTGTTTCATTTCTTTTAATTGTATTCTCAGCCTCTAGTACAGTGTCTGCCTCAGAATAGGTTATTATGAAAATCCTTTTTGATTGAGTGGGGTTTTATAAATGGAGTTTATAAATGGGAAAGGATAAATAGGACTTGGAATTAGGATTCTTGAGTTTATATTCCACCTCTGCCACTTTGGTGTAATCATGAGTGAGTTACTTTGAGCCTCAGTTCCAACTTTTGTAAAATGGAGACATTAACCCTTAAGCCTTAAATCACCTCCCTCACAGAGCTGTTGAGAAGAATATGTTAAAAGTGCTCTATAAATGTTGGCTAATACTGTCCACAATTAGAATTGTTTTGTCATTACCTCATGTCTTAACCAGGTTACTAATTTGCTTCTAAGTAGAAAGTTGTAATTAAAAAGATGTTTAGATGATTTCATTCTACATAAGAAGTTTTAGAATAAAGCTTTTAAACACTTGAATCACTTTAGGAGAGCCCTTGTTAAATTTTTGTTATGAGCATCTACACATCAGAAATCAGCAAATGTTTCAAATCAGCACTTGATTTATTATTCTGGTCATTATAAAACCTTACTTAAGCAGGAGATAGATAAAATGTCAATAAAGCAGAATTAACTTCAAAGTGTTTTGTGTACATTGTCCTTTGATGAGCTAATTGTTAAACATTTACCAGCATAACCCTGGTCTTAGGCTTCCCATGGATGAAGTAAAAAAAAAAAAACAATAGGACATTCACTCCTCCTCTGAGTGTCAGTCCAGAATGAGAGATTTATAAGTGGCTGCAATCATGTTGAAAGAAGGATCTTGCAGTTGAAAGCTATTTTGTGTTGTAGAGTGAAGAACACAACATGTCATGAGCATGTTAGTGCTGTTTTAAGGGTTAATTGGTGAGGATAGAGAATGACATAACTTTATAGAAACTGAAATAATATGTTATTATGAGTTAGTGATATGCAGCAGTATGGATCTCTGGTAGTTAGTAAGGTATTGTCTTATTGCCTTAAAATGTGCCCCAAAGTTAGGTAACCTCAGCCCAACATCCATTTAGTGAGATTTAATACAAACTACTCTTAATACCAATGTTGATGGAATAATTTGAGAATCTCAGGATAATGATGATGAGCTTTAAGAGAAGATAACTGAATTGCATACACCCAGACCTTCTGCCTTAGAATCAATATTAAGTATCAGTTCCAAGGCAGAAAAACTATGAGGGCTAGGCAACTGGGGTTAACTTGCCCAGGGTCACACTGGTAGAAGTATGTCAGGCGAGATTCAAATCTATGACCTTCCATTTCCAGGCCTGATTCTCTCAACCTACTGTTTGCCCCCTCTCCCCAGTAGTCTTTTCATGGGCATAGAGGTTATGAGTCTTCAGGTCAGAATGTTAGCATATGTATGTGATGATGGAACATGCATGAAGGATCACAGAGACTAAGTAACTTATCAGGGCATACAAATGAAGGGCATATGTCTATGGACCTGAAAGTCAAAGATATACTCCTGAGTATTCACTCCACTGATCTGCCAGTATACTCTTATGATATCATTTCCACTCTGCATCAAATCAGCTATTACAGGAATGATGGCTCCACTCTTCATGTGGAGCATGACTTTGTTGATATTTTGACTGCTGTGCAGCTCTGCTGATCTTCAGCACTCTGTTACCATTTTTCTGGCAGAAGAAATTTAAAGATCTGTTAGTCCATAACCAAAGACAATGAGCCATTGTACTCTAGCCAAGATGCCCCAAAAAATCTGCAGGATGCTGATTGTCTATTTTTGGTGACTTTTCTTCTATTTCTGTTTCTTCTTCAGAAGTCAGTCACTTTATTGGGATGTAAACCACTGTACTTCTTTGGTACAGATTATGAAAAGTTCAGATAATCAAAATATGCATGCATAGTATGACAATAGAAGTCTATCAGTTGTTGAGAAAACCAGGTTGAGGCTTAGCTCTCCTTGTCATCTCCAAAGTTGTCTTTGTCAAAAAGATATTCTGCCATGCCAACATCAGGCCCCCATTTTGCACAGATTGGTTATGTGATTACCAAGTTGTTTTATGAACTTTACCTGTTCATTCAGGTAGTAGGTTTCAATGAAATGACATAAATGAAGGTCATTTTTTGTTAGTTGCCAGCTTGTACAATTCCAGTTATGTCTGACTGACATTTTTTTCCAAGTGTGGAGCACACTCTGTTATGCTCAGCCCATTCTCCTGGGCTTCATGGTTTGGTTTCTTAATGTCTTGAAGGAATATCCCACCATTTTATTGGTTTTGATGTTTCATTAGCATGTTCCTTCTCCTAGTGGGATTATTTTAGGAAATAAAGGGATCTCTTCCACAGATGTCTCAGATCTGTATAAAAAATTAAATGGGAATTTGGAGGGAATTTTGTGAAAACCACAGATCATGCAGAAACAGTTTAAAAACTCAGAATAAAATATATGCATAGTATTATATAATATCAACAAATTTTACTTTCAGTTCCAAAAATATATACAGTTTCTTTTCTAAAGCTAAAATAAGTAAAAAGTTTAAATCTGTGAAAAGCACTCAAAAGCCAGCAGATGACACCCAAAGAACAATGGGGATAATAATAGCATCTAGTTAAAAGGATTGAGGATTATTTGAGATAACATACATAAAGTGCTTTACAAACCTTAGAGCACTACATAATTACAGGTTACTATTATTTTTATAATTATTATGATTAGTGATATATTCCTAAATATGTCCCCTGAAATAAGAGTTCTGAACTTGGACTGAGGTACTCATGAGTTCATATTCTGTCTGATTCTTACAAATGATCCTGTGCAAATCATTTAAACCCTGTGGTTCCTTAGGTTTCTCATCTGTAGAGTGAGGTTATTAATAGCACTTAACAAAAGTGAAGTGCTTTGAACAACCTAAAGTACTATATGCCAACTTTCATCATCATCATCATCACCACCATCATCATAATTGTCATTATAATTCTAATCAAAATCATCTAGTGCCAATCTCTTCAACCTTTGACCAGAACTATGAAATATTATATCAAAAACTTTACTAAAATTTACCTCAAAAGCCCAAACTTATTCCTGCATTCCCTTCAACTACTACTTAAATAAAATCATGTCAACAAAAGAAAAAAAATTAGTATGACTTAATTTGGCTTTTTTGTAACTATTACTTTCTTTTCTAGATATTGGCTATCTGTCTCTGTAATGAGTCATTTTAGACTTTTCTAAAGAATGTAGGTCAATTTCACTGTCTGTAGCAAGAAAACTTTTCTCTACCTTTTGTTTTTTTAATTGAGGCAAAAAACAAAAGAAATCAAAATTTACCTTCAAAAATTTCTAGTATCTCTCCTTTAGAATGATTCAGTACAATGTTATATGTACTAATACATGCATTACCTGACAATGCAGTATATCTAGGATAGATAATTTTAATTTCTCCAGGGTAACTAGAACCTCTCTTACTCTCTCCTTACTTTCCTTACTTATGTGTTGCTGTAAGTTATATGTATTCAATTATTTTCAGTGCAACAGTCATTTTACTTATCAGTGAAAACAGAAACCAAATAAGCCTTGAAAAGTTTCTCTATCCACCTTTCATACATTATCACCATCACTTCCCTTTCATTCCTTGATCTTCAATTTTATGATAGACAAAAGAAGGAAAATGTTACCTTTTGCTTTCCTTATCAGTCTCAGATCATTCTGAATTTTAGAATTTCTGACAGTGTTTTAACAGGACTGGGCCATGTTCTTATATTGGTTCTTTGTTACTGGTACTTGTTTCCATCTTTTTTAGATTTCTTTTGAAAAATGGTTAATTAGTTCCATCTAGTTGGGCACGAGGCTAGCAACCTCACCCCGTAAAAACATCACTTGCTACAGAAACTGCCACCTCATTAAACTAACAAAACCAACGATCGCCTAGTCTGGAAGATTGCTCTCCAACAGAGTCCACGATGCGTGCTTGGCAAAAGCCAACAAACTCCAGGTCTTTGTTAACAGATGCCTACGTCAAATCTTGAACATCAGATGGCCTGAAAAGATCTCCAATACCAGACTCTGGGAAAGAACAATTCAGTATCCCATCAGTCAGGACACTATGAAAAAAAATATGGAACACACCAGGGAGGAGGAAAGTCGGAAGGCCAAAACAGACCTGGCAAAGTTATGCCCAGTTGGGGGAAGTTGCCCAGAACAGAGTCCGTTGGCGTGAGATGGTTGCGGCCCTATGCTCCTTGGGAGCCAATAGGGATAATAATAATAAAATAACAATAAGTTCCATCTATGTCCACAACAACCTTGTCAGACAAATCCCATTTTTGAAGTCTATTTTTTAGTTTTTAATCTTAATTTAATTTAAAAATTTTAAGGAGATACTAATTTTAAAGTTTTTTTCTTCAGTAGTGTTTTATTTTTTCCCAATTATGTGCACAATTATTGACATTCATTTTCTACCATTTTGAGTTATACATTCTTTCCTTCCCTCCTCCTTAAGAGGGGGGATTTTATATTGGTTAAACCAAATCCCATTTTTTAATCTCATCATAATTACTTTACATTGTGTCTTTATAACTTCATTATTAAACATCTTCATCCTTCCTGGGCTGATTTCCTCTTTTGAATTTGAGTCCTTGGGGTCCAAACTATCTTTCCTTTATGTATATCAGACTATGCCTGCATTTCTGTTCCTTCTTTATCTCAAACTATAAAAGGGAACCATCAGACCTCTCTAGAGTTCCCATTATTTCCAACCCATTCTGTCCTGTTAGTGAAAAATAAATCCAGACTAGATTTTCTCTTTTTTAAATTTTTCTCTCTTTTGAGGGATTAAATGAAGCAAATGAAGACAATATTATTTGTTTGTTTGTTTTTTTGCATAGAGTTCAAACAGGTTTCTGCACCACTAAAGTACTCCCTTCACTCCTTTATTGTATCTCTATACTAGGCTTGTGATATTCTATAAACAGGGGCTGATGACCAAGCATAAGCATGCTTAGCAGATTTGAGTCCCTACAGGAATGAGGAAGAAGAGCCTTCTTGTAGAGAAGTATGATGCTAATTAATATAGTTTCTTAAAGAGATTTGGAGCATGTGTATAAATTCTTTAACTGGTTCCAGGTTTGCTAGCCACATGATTAAAAGTAGCCTCTTTGAGTGACAGTGGGAAATTATATTTTTGGTAAGGGGACTTACTGGACTTGCTGAATTGGTGAATGAGGGACTCTTAATAGAAGATGGATTACCATAATCATTGCCAGCTGATGTGAAACTGGGAATATTATTTTCATGTTATAGTTTCTGTCTTTTCTGAGTCCATTCTTTCTTATTTTTAGGAAAAAGCTATTATATATGACTACAGTCATGTGAACTTCACAAGGTCAAGATAATAAGCCACCACAAGGTCTGTAAGTAGAGTCCATGGTAAATTCTGCCCTGCCTTTCCAGAACTGATGACCCATTGAGCATTAAGATACATTCCCCAGGGATACATCTTATTAATATCTGAGACTCAGACTCAACCTCAGTGATGCTGCATTTCGTGTAAATTTCATAAGAATTAGATGTTAAGTCTGAGTCTACTTTCCCCGGAGACTCACCTTTCTCCTCTTTTATCAATAAAAGACATAATGCTCATGCTAACCATATCATAGAGTTCTCATGTCACAATCAAATTTAAGTATGAGCTGCTATAATGATATCTAGGAAGATTACCCACTTTCTATGCTTCTAATTATTCATTTAAAATGAAAAGGTTATTTTCTTAAAATAGCATATTAGGTGGAAGTATTATTTTGAGAACTTTGAGTTTACCTGAATTAAAAAAAAAAGTTAATTGCACAAGTCCTGGACATGAGAGACCTGACATTCATTTTATAAAGACTTGGTGGTTTTAGACAACTGTAAGCTAAACAAGATCATTTTGAGGTATTAAGTGCTTGAAGTTGAAGAAAAAGAAGAAACCTGGACAATTTAAATAAGAAGGATCACCTTCTTATTTGACTCCCTTAAATAACAAAAAGATGTACCAGGGAAGAAAAATAGCAGAGGATGCTTTAGAGATCCTATAAAGCAGTGAAAGACTTGTGGTTTTCCTACATTCAATCTTGATGCCATTTTAGAAATGTGCCTTCTTTTTTTTAAAACCCTTACCTTCTGTCTTGGAATCAATACTATATATTGGTTCTAAGGCAGAAGAGTGGTAAAAGCTAGGCAATGACTAGCTTTTACCCAGTGACTTGCCCAGGGTCATACAGCTACAAGTGTCTGAGGTCAGATTTGAACCCAGGACCTCACATCTCTGGGCTTGGCTCTCAATCCACTGAGTCCCCCATCTGTCCTCTAGAAATGTGCCTTCTTAATTGGGAACAGTTATGTAATTTATTGATTTATAACCCTGAAATCTTTAGAACTGAGAAAACAGTATTTTTAAAAGAAGATTGAAAATATTAGACATGGAAAAATTGAAGAAGAAAAGATTTTAAAAAATGATAAGAATAAATACATATATATCAAACACTAGATTAGATCCTACTGCTATGAGTTAATGAGGTATTAACTTTTTCAGTCTTTTAGTAAAACAGCATACATATAAAGAGGAATATAGCTAAAACAGTAGAACTGTTAGTTTTATTGGATTATAATGACTATATTCAACCAAGCCTCAGTTTTGGATAACTCCAACTATTTGTCATTTTAATTCCTCTTGACTTATTAATTAGGGTGAAGAAAAATCACAAAGCTGTTTTGATTGGGTCTACTACCAATTTGTGTTACATGACCTCAATTGGGCCCTCACTGCAACTAGGCAGTCTTTTCTTATTCACTCACTCTCTATCTCCCCAGTATGGCTCTTCTCAACCTTTTCATAATATCTCATATCTCCCCATGCCTCTTCCTCACACAATTGTCTCAGCTCAGAACCTTGCCGCATATTTTACAGGAAAAATAAATTGATATCATTTTATGTGAACTTACTTTTTCTTCTCTTCCTCATCTCCTATCATTCAGATGCCTTCTGTCACTCTCTCCTCCTGTACCTCTATCTTGCATGATAAAATAAGCCTACTCCTTACCAAGACTAATTTCTCTCCTCCTCAGTATTTCATGTCCTTCAAAAGGTTGCCCCTTCTGTCATCTATACTCTCTTACATATTTTCAATCTATTCTTCTTTGTGGCTTATTTCCTACTGCCTAAAGACATGTTCATGCCTCCCTTATCCTGAAAAAAATCCTAACTTAATCCTCCCATCCTTAATAATTGTCATTCTTTTCTCTTCTGTCCTTGGTACATGAACCCCTTGAAAAGGCCATCTACAATATTTGCCTCCACTTTCTCTCCTCTTATTCTATTCTTAATCCTTTATAATCTGGCTTCTAATCTCATCATTCTATTGAAACTCCTTTCTCCAAAGTTGTTAATGATCTCCTAGTTGTCAAATATAGTGCTTTCCTCATTCTTTATTCTCCTTGACCTCTCAGAAGCCTTTAATACCATTATCAATCTTTTCTCCTCAATACTCTTTTTTCTTATTTTTTTCTATCTCTTCTGGAGAATACTCTCTTCTGGTTCTCCTACCTATCTAACTCCTTCTCTGATTCCTTTGTTAGATTCTCCTGCAGACCACACCCTCTATATACTATACTACATTATAGGTGTACATAAAGATTTTGTCTTGGACCCACTTTTCTTCCCCCTCTATATGAATGGTGGTGAACCTTTTAGAGAGGCTGGTGATGTCCTCAGGCACAAGTGGAGGGGGAAAGGGAACATCCTGGCCCCACTTCCCTCTGGCTTTCTAGTAATGAACACTTGTGAACTCTGTGCTGGAGCAATGGCATGTATGCCCACAGAGAAGGCTCAGAGTGCCCTCTCTGGCATATGTGCCATAGGTTCACCACCATGGCTCTATACTTTTTCACTTGATGATCTCATCAGCTCTCATGGTTTTGATTAACAATTTATGATGATGATTCTAAATTCTATTTCTATGTCTATTCTCCAATCTCTCATTATTGATTCTTTTTTAGATATTTCAATGTAGTTGTATAGTAGACATCTTAAGCTCAACATGTCCAAATCAAAGCTCATTATATTCTCCCTTAAACCTTCTCCACTTTTGCCCTCCCTAGTACAGTAGAGGACAACATCATCTTCACAGTATCTCAGTCTCACAATTTAGGAAATGTGTTAGTTAAAATCACCTGGGGTTCTATTTGGAAGGATTGAACCTCAATATATGTATCAATATAGTGTTTGACAAACTTCTGTGGACCTGTGGGGGACCTTAAAACTACATTCCCCATGATTCCTCATGGCAGACAGGAAGTGTGATGATGTAAGAGAGGGGATAAGACTCCTGGAGTCAGGATGGGCGCTCTCTTTAGCTACCTGGGCGCGGGAAGATATGAAAGGTAAAATGGCTGATGCAGCAGTTTGAATAGGTTTCTTACAGGCGCATGGTCGATTTATCTCTATCAGCATGGCTTTTATTAAAATACTATTCTCCCTTCTAATCTCCTCCATCATCATTTTAAAAAATAACAGAAACATCCTGAATTCATCAAACCACCACAACCCATTTCCAAGCTATTGCCAAGGCCTGCTGATTTCACCTCCCAAATACTCCCCCTTGTCTCCCCTGATATTGCTATAACTCTACCACAGGCCCTCATCACTTCACACCTGGACTATAGCAATTATCCTGGTGGTGGGTCCACCTACTTCAAGTGTCTCCTAACTCCAAACCATTCTCCACTAAGCAAAAAAAAGCAATTTTTCTAAAACACAAGTCTGATCATGTCACCCCCTTCCATCCCCTACGTCAATAAACTGCAATGCCTTCCTATTTCTTCCAGGCGAAATTACAAAATTCTCTGTTTAGTGTCCAAAGATCTTTATAATTTAGTCCCTTCCTACCTTTCCAATTTTCTTACACCTTACTCCTTATGAGGTACTTATTGATCCCATGACACTGGTCTCCTGACAATTTCATGAAGATACTTCATCTCTCCACTCCAGGAATTCTATCTATCCCCAATGTCTGGAGTGTTCTCTATCCTCCAGTGTGACTACTGACCTCTCTGGATTCCTTTAAATTCCAATTAAAATAATCTCCTATTTTCCCAACCCCTCAATTCTAGTGCCTTCTTTTTATTTTCTATTCATCTTATATATAACTTTCTTTGTACATATTTGGTTTTTTAAATGGTAAAATTCTTAGGGCAAGATCTGTATTTTGCCCCTTTTTGTATCCCTAACACTTAGCATGGTGTCTGGCATATAATGGGTGCTTTAAAATGTTTATTAAAGAATTGTTCTATGAATGAATGAATAGCTGAGACTCAGATACATCAGGAATGATGCTGCATTTAGATATGTACTTTGTGGGAATGGTACTATTTAGAAACTGTACTAGTTCTGAGCCTACTTCCCAAGAGACTGAGGTGACACAGAAGACAATGAAACTCTGAGAAGTCGAAGAGAATTATATTCATACATTTGCTTCATCTTCCAAGTAAGTTACTCTTTAAAAAGCTAATCAATGTTTAATTGGTTAAATGGAATTGGAGCATTAATAACTAGAGATGAATTACGGGGGAAGAGGGACACATTGTAGTGGGGGCTTTAGCAAATACCTTTAGAGATATCCCAAACTCTTAGGGACATTCCTAGACCACTGAGGGGAAGATGTAGCCAGGCTTGCTGCCAGAAAGTTAGGTTAGCAGGATTATTATATTTCCTAAATTACTCAACTATTTTCAAGCCACATCCACTTGTGAATTATCTACATATGCAAGAAATATGGCACATCAGAATGAAGACAATTAAGGCTATATCTTAATTTCTCTTCCCTTATGCTTGCTTCTTCTCCCTTTAACCAAACATTAGGGAATTCATTTCAGACTTCCTAACCATTCCCAATTGATGAACCTTACTAAATTATACTTTTAGGAATTTTCCACACTTCCAAAGCTTATTAGGAATTGAACTAGTCCTTTGGAGGTTGTTTGGGAATGTTCTCCAAAGATCATTCAAGTTTGGTTAATTTGTTATGATCTTAAAGGACAATGTTTCCATCAATGGTATAATCAATACCTTTGAAATCCTTATCAAATCATCTTTTCCTTCTGCAAAACAGTGAAGATGATGTTCCTGAAATGTCAGAGATAACTCTACACTTAGATCCATTTTTCATTTCCTAGCAGAAGAGACTAATAAGAACAATTTAATAATCCTCACTGGGCTTTATTAAAAATCACCATCAGACACAAGGAATTGTTGATTTTGTTATTCTCCCTAGAGATAGAATGCTTAATGATAGTTGAATTGTAGAAAAAAACATTAATTGGAAGAAAACGTGGAGTAGGAGAGAAAGGAAGACACTTTCTGACCTTTATTAAAGCACATGAAAACTTAAACATTTTTTTTGTCTAATCTTCAGGGTTAGATATGTGATTCCTTAGTCATTGTTAATAAATGTTATATTGTGTGATATCATATCCTCATAGCAAGGATGTATTATGGGCTAGTTTAATTTTGTAATATTTTCATTATCATAGATTACTTTTTCTCCTAGTGAAAGAGAAACATCTGTAAAGTAAATGACCAATAAGTTTCAAGATAAAATTTCTTTTTATATTAATTAAAATAATCTTCCCAGCCAGAGGACTTTCTAATTATTTTTTGATTCAATACATCAGTGAAAAGAATCTCATGTTGTTAAATATATTTTGAGTCAAAATATTGAGTAAATGCAAAATATTTTTATCCATTTGAGCTTGCTAGTAATTCAAGTTGTTATTTTTACAATGTAAACACTCCAAAGGATCTGGAAATGGGGATGGATAGTATCTAGAAAAGCTGATTGAAGGGAAAATGATAGTTCTCTTCAAAAGCTAAAGGGCTTCCATATGCATCAGGAATTAGATTTTTTTTCTGATAGACCCTAGAGGACAGAAAAATGAATGATGCATAAAAATTGCAAAGAGGCAAATTGAGCTGTGTGATTAAGGAAAAACTTTCTAACACTTAGTGCTGCCCTTAAGTGAGTCCCTCACTAGAGATATTGAAGTGAAGGGTGGAAATTAATTTTTCAAGTATGCTGGAAGGCATAGTAGGGATTCTTATTGACTCTGCATTAAATAGTCTCTGGGATCCCTTTCAATTCTTTGTTTCTGTGATTCTTAAGTTATTCTCTACTCCATTATTTCTGAAAGCATTACACACACATATTTAATTTTTATTTAAAAAATATTTTTCCATGTTTATGTGATTCATTTTTCTTTCCCCTCTCTTTTCTTCCCCATCCCAGAGTCCACAAACTATTCCACTGAGTTGTACAAATGCTATCACTTGATATCTATTTCCATATTATTCATTTTTGCTATAGAGCAATATTTTGAAACCAAAATCCCAAATCAATACCCATATATACAAGTAATAAATGATAAGTCATATGTTTTTCTTTTGTGTTTCTACTCCCACAGCTCTTTCTCTCAATGTGGATAGCATTCTTTCTCATGAGTCCTTTTGGAGTGTTCTGGATTATTGAATTGCTACTGGTAGTAAACCCATTACATTGCACAGTTATACAATGTTTCACTTTCTGTGTTGAAAGCATTCTAGATAGACTCAATGATGGTCACAGCAAGTTCACTTCTAGATCTTCAGTGAGATGATTTGATATATATTAACTGAGGTACAGTGAAAAGCCTGGTCTAAGGAGAACTTTGAAGCAGCTCACAAATAAAATAATATTAACTTCCCAAATTAAACAGGCCCAATATAGGAAAGATTCCACATAATTTTTTTTTGATGCAGAGAATTTGTGCCATTCTGAAAATAACAAAATTTTGATTAAAAATGGGAAATAATATAATCGGTAGTAACTATCTCTCTGGAAAATTTGTTACAGAAATAAAAAAGCAAATTTCTTTTTAATTGTTCAGTCTGTATTGTTTTTGCTATACCATTTCTTTGCTATGGGAGACAAGAGATCATTAGAAATTCTCATGAGAGGGGGCAGCTAGGTGGCTCAGTGGATTGAGAGCCAGGCTAGAGAAGGGAGGTTCTAGGTTCAAATCTAGCCTTAGACACTTCCTAGCTTTGTGACCTTGGGCAAATAACTTGACCCCACATTGCCTACCCCTTACCACTCTTCTGCCTTGGAACCAATGCCAAGTATTGATTCTAAGATGGAAAGTAAGGATTTAAAAAAAAGAAGAAGAAAGAAATTCTCAGGAGACACAAAGTTTTTAGTCATTGATGTATAAAAAAGATGTGTACAGATATGTAGACTTTGGCTTCCCTATTTTCTCTTTCTGTGTACTTGAGAGACTTTCTGTTGTCCATGAGGGCAAAGCCCCAATAGTCAGACTGAGGATCACTGGATCACTGTCAGCTATGTAAGTGACAGCCAGTGAACTTTGGGAGTAAGACTCCTGAATTTACCTCTGACAAAGTACACACCTTTAGCTGATATGAGGATTGGTAGTAGTCTTGAGATTAAGTTGTCAGGTGGCATTGGCAGTTGCATCCTATTCTTTTCCCTGTAATGAATGGTACCAAAGAGACAATGCAGTGGAAGTAAACAGATTGAGAAACGAAATGAAGGACCAAATTGCCAGAATTCCATTCCCACCTAATTACTAGGAGAATTAAAATAACTATATCAAACACAGAGTACTATTTATGAGGGTTATATTAGAAAGATTATGTCCACTTTTTCTAACTCTAGGCATATCTCTTGAATATAAATGTTTGATGACTACACCTTTTGTACTATTTGTGAATTTTTTGTGGTCCTTTCCTTTGATAATAAACTCTTGAAAACACATGAGCTTTTTTGGGGGGAGGAGTTTGAAGTGCATGGATCTAAGGGTTAAAAAGGAAAGAAGGATAACTATAATTCAGGAATATCATATTCCTGAACTTTAGAAGTTATGATTCAGAGGCCATAATGGTCCAGAAGACACATCCTCAGATTGAGGTGCAACTCTGAGATAAGTTATTAAAAGTTCAAGGTGAATGAGTCATTTGGCCAAGGGAAAGTTTCCTGTGTTGTCCACCTCTAAATATACTTGTATGCAATGCAATGATCTAGGACAATTCTGAGGGACTTATGAGAAAGAATGCTATCCACATCCAGAGAAACAACTGTGGCAATAGAAACACAGAAGAAAATCATTTCCTTGATGACATGGTTTGATGGGGATATATATGATTGGGGATGTAGACTCTAAATGATCACTCTATTGAAAATATTAATAATATGGAAATAGGTCTTGTAAACCTTGCACATTGCACATGGAATTGCACATTGGCTATGGGAGGGGGAGGGAGGAGAGAAGGGAAAGAACATGAATCATATAACCATGGAAAAACATTCTAAATTAATTAATTAAAGAAATTCTGATAAATAAATAAATAGATAGATATACTCTATGATCTGACTCGTGACTTGTTGTTGGCCATGACATAGCAACAGCCAAATCTTGGTTAATCACTTTTTCTGCCTCTTTTCTAATCTCTACCGGCACTGTGCTTGGGCCACCTAAGTACTCTTCTTTCCTGTACAGAGCCTATTGTGGTCTCAGAATTATGCCATTCAGAAAACACATCTGTTATGACTTATCATCCCAGTTCTCAGAAACTAAAAGCATGAGGATTGTCATAAGAATAGGTGCACATTCAATATTACTAGTTAAATGTCAGGAGGTACACATATGATGCTTGACTACAGATGCCAACTTAACTATCACCTCTATCCCATTTCTATAAATCAAGCTTTCCCCTAGAGGCAAATTTCAAACCTGAGATTTAATATCTGAATGACTTGACAAGCTCATAGAGATCCTCATTTTCCATCCATAATATACATATTATTATTCACAATATCCCACTTCTGCAGTTATATCATTATCTAATTGCTTCCTCTCTAATACCACCAATAATGATTCAGCACAATACTAACATTCTGTTTATACTTCATACTTCACATCTCAATGCTATTTGACACTGAATACCTAATAGTTAGCCTTCAGCCATGCCTATGCTACCTTTTCTTAGATCCTTTATGCATAACTTATCATTGCTACCTCTTCTAGGTTTTTCAGTCTGAAATGACTCTAAGGATCACACAAGTTCCCTGGAATGCTGATAATGGATAAGTGAAGTCTAAGATCCAGTATTACACCTTAAAAATCCTTTGCATGGAGTGTTTTAATTAAAAGTGTTTTAATTTCTACTTCCTCTTCAAAACCAATTCCCCCCACAAGAAATTCCCTAAATCTATAAAAAGATCACAATTGCATGTGCAAATAACATTTAACGTGCTTTGAAAAAATGAGTTCCAAATTCTTTCCCTCACTCCCTCAAATTTTCTCTCCTTGAGAGGACAAGTAACTTAATATAGATAATACATGTGTAGTCACACAAGACATATTTCCATATTAGTTCATTTGTGAAATACAAACTAAAAAGAAAAGAAAGGAAGTTTTAATATTTTGATCTGCAGTTAGACTACATAAGTTCTTTCTCTGAAGGTGGATAATATCTTTCTTCATAAATCCATCAGAATTGTTGTATTACTAAGAATAGCAAGTCATTCACAGATTATAATTATATAGTATTGCTTTATTGTGTACAATATTCTTCTGGTTCTGCTCATTTTGTTTTGCACCAAGTCTTTCCATATTTTTCTCAAAGTATCTTGCATATCATTTCTTATAGAACAATGGTATACTCCATTACCATAATAAACCACAATTTATTCAGCCTTTCCCCACGTGTTTTCTATTGGCGTTTTCTACTGCAGTTTTTTCAGCTTTCACACTGGTCTGTGAGCAACTACAAAGTGTTCATTTCTACCATTTCTACCCTTACCATTTCTGGAATGAGAGCTATAGAAGACACTGCTGTTAATTCAATTGCCCCAAAGCTCTGCTGCTAACTTGAGGAGTAACCTGCTGCTGTCTTGCTGGGGATTTGGCAACTCTCAACTAGGCTCCCCCCTCACTTTGGTGTGACAGTTATCTATTTCAAATTTCCTAGGTTAGAAAGTTGTTTCCCCTCATGCTTTTGTGGTTTGAATTGCTTCAGAATTTGTTTTTAGGCATAATTTTAAAATTATTTTGGGGGGGATTTGGGAAAGATCAAGCAAAACCCTATTTTTCTGTGTTGTCTTGGTTCTGCCTCTTAAAGGTACTCTCCAAAACTAAATTAATACCCCATATGTAAGAATATTGATTGCTCATATTTGTACAATCTTCAAAATATTTTCTTCACAATCAGATGAGGTAGATAGTGCATGTATCATTGACCCCATTTTAAAAATGTGGGAACTGAGTCTAAGGGTGGCAAAGTAATATATCCATAAGCACAAAACCAGTATATTTCTTGGCTATAATCAAGATTTATGTCTTTTATTTTTTTCTAATATTTTTATTTTGAGTATTTTCCTATAGTTTCATGTTTCATGTTCTTTCCCTCTCCCCAAACCCTTCCAGCCCCCCTTAGCTAACACACAATACCACTGGGTTTTACATGTATCATTAAGACCTAATTCTGTATTATTGATAGTTGGACTAGAGTTGTCATTTAGTGTCTACATTCCCAATAATATCCCCATCAGCCCAAGTGTTCAAGCAATTGTTTTTCTTCTGTGTTTCTAGTCCCACAGTTCTTCCTCTGAACGTGGCTAGTTTTATTTCTTTTTTTTAACATTTAATAATATTTATTTTTTAGAAATGTTAATATGGTTACATGATTCATGCTCTTACTTTCCCCTTCACTCCCCTACCTACTCCCCACCCACATAACCAATGCGCATTTCCACTGGTTTTAACTACAGAGACGCATACACTGTGGTAAAATAGAATATAATGGACTTCTGTACTGGCAGCAATGCTAGTTTTATTTCTTATAAGTCCCTCAGCCTTGCTCTTGATTCTTGCTTTGCTGCTAGTAGAGAAGTCCCTTATGTTCAATTATAGCACAGTGAATCAGTCTCAGGGTACAATGTTCTCCTGGTTATGCTCTGCATCAATTCCTGGAGGTCATTCCAGTTCACATGGAATTCCTCCAGTTCTTTATTCCTTTGAGCACAACAGTATTCCATCACCAACAGATAGCACAATTTGTTCAGCCATTCCCCAATCGAAGGACATTCTCACATTTTCCAAAATTTTGCAACCACAAAGAGTGTGGCTATAAATATTTTTATGCAAGTCTTTTTCCTTATTATCTCTTTGGGGTATATACTCAGCAATGCTATGGCTGCATCAAAGGGCAGACAGTCCTTTAGAGTTCTTTGGGCATAGTTCCAAATTGCCATCCAGAATGGTTGGATCAGTTCACAACTCCACCAGCAATGCACTAATGTCCCAATTTTGCCACATCACCTCCTACATTCTCTAATTTTAGCCAATCTGCTAGGTGTGAGGTGATACCTTAGAGTTGTTTTGATTTGCATTTCTCTAATTATTAGAGATTTAGAACACTTTCTCATGTGCTTATTAATAGTTTTGATTTCTTTGTCTGAGAATTGGCTATTCATGTCCCTTGCCCAATTTTCAATTGGAGGATGGCTTGATTTTTTTGTACAATTGATTTAGCTCCTTGTATATTTGAGTAATTAGACCTTTGTCTAAGTCATTTGTTATAAATATTTTTTCCCAATTTGTTATTTCTTTTCTAATTTTGGTAGTATTGGTTTTGTCTGTACAAAAACTTTTTAGTTTAATGCAGTCAAAATTATTTATTTAAATTTTGTAATTTTTTCTAGCTCTTGCTGGGTTTTAAAATCTTTCCTTTCCCAGAGATCTGAGAGTGCTATTCTGTGCTTGCCTAATTTATTTATAGTTTCCTTCTTTATATTCAAGTCATTTACCCATTCTGAGTTTATCTTGGTATAGGATGTGAGATGTTGATCTAGACCCAATCTCTCCCATATTGTTTTCCAATTTTCCCAGAAGTTTTTGTCAAATAGTGGGGTTTTGTCCCCAAATCTGGGTTCTTTGGGTTTATCGAAGACTGTCTTGCTGACGTTGCTTACCCCTAGTTTATTCCACTGATCCTCCCTTCTGTCTCCTCATCAGTACCATATTGTTTTGATGACAACTACTTTATAGTATAGTTTAAGATCAGGTACTGCTAGGCCACCTTCCTTCATATTTTTTTTCATTATTTCCATTGATATTCTTGGAATTTTGTTCTTCCAAATGAACTTTGTTATAGCTTTTTTCCAATTCAGTTAAAAAGTTTCTTTGTACAGCAATACAATGACCCAGGACAATTCTGAGGGATTTATGGTAAAGACGCTACCCACATTCAGAGGAAGGACTGCAGGAGAGGAAACATATAAGAAAAACAACTGCTTGAACGCATGGGTCGGGGTGGACATGATTGAGGGTGTAGACTCGAAACTACCACACCAATGCAACTACCAAGAATTTGGAAATTGGTCTTGATCAAGGACACATGACAAAACTAGTGGAAATGCACATCGGCCAAGGGTAGGGGGGATGCGGGGGG
>NC_058134.1:285033924-285063503 GCF_016433145.1 Gracilinanus agilis
GGGGGTTGAAGGGGAAAGGTGGAGCATGAATCATGTAACCATGTTAAAATGAATATTAATAAATGTTAAAAAAAGTTTCTTTGTATTTTGATATCTATAGCACTAAATAGATAAATTAATTTGGATAGGATGGTCATTTTTATTATGTTAGCTCGTCCTACTAATGAGTACTTAATGTTTTTCTAATTGTTTAGATCTAGTTTTAATTGTGTGGAAAGGGTTTTGTAGTTCTGTTCATATAATTCCTGTGTTTGTCTTGGCAGATAGATTTCCAAGTATTTTATATTGTCTAGGGTGATATTAATTGGAATTTCTCTATCTAACTCTTCCTGCTGCAATGTGTTGGAAATATAGAGAAATGCTGATGATATATGTGTGTTTATTTTGTATCCTGCAACTTTGCTAAAGTTGTTGATTATTTCTACTAGCTTTTTAGTTGATTCTCTAGGATTTTTTAAGTAGACCATCATATCATCTGCAAAGAGCGGTAGCTTGGTCTCCTCATTGTCTATTTTAATACCTTCCATTCTTTTTCTTCTCTAATTGCTACTGCTAGTATTTCCAGTACAATGTTAAATAATAGAGGTGACAAAGGGTATCCTTGTTTCACTCCTGATCTTACTGGGAATGCTTCTAATTTATTCCAATTGCAGATCATGTTTGTTGATGGTTTTAGATGTATGCTATTTATTATTTTTAGGAAAGGCTCTTCTATTCTTATACTTTCTAGCGTTTTCAGTAGGAATGGGTGTTGTATTTTGTCATAGGTTTTTTTCAGCATCTATTGAGATAATCATGTGATTTTTGTTGGTTTTCTTGTTGATATGGTCAATTATGTGAATGATTTTCTTGATATTGAATTATCCTTGCATTCCTGGTATAAATCCCACATGATCATAATGAATAACCCTCGTGATCACTTGCTGGAGTCTTTTTTTTTTTAACCCTTGTACTTTGGTGTATTGTCTTATAGGTGGAAGAGTGGTAAGGGTGGGCAATGGGGGTCAAGTGACTTGCCCAGGGTCACACAGCTGGGAAGTGGCTGAGGCCGGGTTTGAACCTAGGACCTCCTGTCTCTAGGCCTGACTCTCACTCCACTGAGCTACCCAGCTGGCACTGGAGTCTTTTTGCTAGTATTCTGTTTAAGATTTTCACCTCTACGTTCATTAAGGAGATTGGTCTGTAGTTTTTTTTCTCTGTTTTTGATCTACCTGGCTTTGGGATCAGTACCATATTTGTATTGTAAAAGGAGTTTAGTAGGACTCCTTCTTTGCTTATTATGTCAAATAGTTTGTATAGTATTGGAATTAGTTGTTCTTTGAAGGTTTGATAGAAGTCACTTGTGAATCCATCTGGTCTTGGGGATTTTTTCTTAGGGAGTTCTTTGATGGCTTGTTCAATTTTTTTTTCTGAGATGGGATTATTTAAGTATTATATTTCTTCTGCTGTTCATCTAGGCAATTTATATTTTTGTAAATATTCATATATATCACCTAGATTGCTACATTTATTGCCATTTGATTGGGCAAAATAGTTTTTAATGATTGCCTTGATTTCCTCTTCATTAGAGGTGAGGTCTCCCTTTTCATCTTTGATACTGTTAATTTGGTTTTCTTCTTTCCTTTTTAAATTAGATTGACCACTACTTTGTCAATTTTATTTGTTTCTTCAAAGTACTAGCTTCTTGTCTAAATATTAATTCAATAGTTCTTTTACTTTCAATTTTATTGATTTCTCCTTTAATTTTTATAATTTCTAATTTCATCTTTAACTGGGGATTTTTAATTTGTTCCCTTTCTAATTTTTTGATTTGCATGCCCAGTTCATTGATCTTTGCCCTCTCTAATTTGTTAATATATGCACTCAAGCATATACATTTCCCCCTGAGTACTGCCTTAGCTGCATCCCACAGAATTTGGTAGGATGTCTAATCATTGTCATTCTCTTCAATGAAATTATTGATTATTTCTATTTCTTCTTTAACTAACAGGTTTTGGAGAATCATATTATTTAATTTCTAATTACTTTTTGATTTACCTGTCTTTGTGCCTTTACTGATTATTATTTTTATTGCATTGTGATCTGAGATGATTATATTTATTATTTCTGCTCTTTTGCATTTGTTTGCCATGTTTCTATGCCCTCGTACATGGTCAATCTTTGTGAATGTACCATGTGTAGCTGAAAAGGTGCATTCCTTTTGGTCTATATTTATTTTTTCCACATATCTATTAACTCTAATTTTTCTAGGATTTCATTTGCCTCTCTTATTTATTTTTTGGTTTGATTTACCTAATGATCTATGTCTTTTAACTCCATGTACTTTTTGATCTTTCCTACTACGAGATCCATTCAAATCAACATTTCCTTTGATATAATAGATATCTCTGTGGATTTCTGTGAGTTTTTATCTGCCATAAAAAGCTATCATACTCTGTCATCTGCTTGTCTTGAACTAGATGACATTTGTTCTACAGTTAAGACATTCAGCATTCAGAATAGAAGGAAAGGTTGAAAGGAGGAAGGGAGAGAGGGAGGAATGAAAAAAGGAAATAAGGAAGGAGGGAAAAATAAGGAAGGTATGAAGGAAAGAAGGAAAGAAATACAGAAGGAAGGAAGCAAGGAAACAAGGAAGGAAGAATTTACGTCTATTATTTTGTGTCTTTATCATTACTTTTCATCCAAACTAACTCCTTGTCTCAATCAAACTTTATTCACCCAATCTTTTCCTATTCTCTTGTACTCCTAATGCCTCTGCAGAAATTGTTATGTAACAAATCACTCCTTTCCTTGACTATTGATATATCAATAAGAACCACAGAAGGGGGTTTCCTATACAGTCTGCCTTTTCATCCTCTCAAACCTATAGCATCTAAACCTGTGGACAAGAGAATGAAGTAATTTGAAAAATGACTTTTTTTTTCTTTTTAAGAGGTTATGTATATTCTTTCTGTTTCTCCCTCACCATCTGGTTCCAAGAAATCTTGTAACATTTCTTTTTAGATTTCTTGAAATCAGATATTTAGGCTTTTATTTTGGTCATGGCCTCAGCTAGCCCAATGATTCTTAATTTTTTTTCTCCATTTTTTTTTCTGATCAGTTGTTTTTCCCCTGATATATTACATTTTATTCAATTTTTCTGCCTCTTGAATTTGTTTTAATATTTCTTATTGTTTCATGGAGTCATTGGCTTCTATTTAGTCCATTAAAAATTTCAAGGATTTTGATACTTAGGCAGGTTTGTGCATCTTGTGCCAATCTATAATTCCTTTTCCAATTCCTTCTCATTCTACTTAAGAAAATGTTACTTAACTAGAGCTTCATATATTCTAGGAATGTGAATTTGGAGTTTGTCTCCAAGCTATGTTCTTCTCTGAAGTATAGCTTGGAGACATTCTCTTCTCTAATTGTATTTTGAGCATCCCTGTCATCACAATAACTCATTATGGTATTCTTTTTTTTATTTGTTCATTTTTTTACTCATAAGATTTGAATCAGATAAGGAGTGCCTTGAATTCCTGTTAAGACATGTTTAACTTTATTTGGTAGTCACAATAAGGAACCACTAAAGATTTCTGAGTAGAGGAGTGATTAGGCCAGATTTATGATAAGGAAATCTACTTAGTTAAATAGTATGGAGGAAGTAGAGTTTGGGGGTAAGAATAGTTCTTAGAAGCCTACAGTAACATCCTGGGGAGGTGAGGATAAGGATCTATATAAAGGTGATGTCAGTGTGGAGAGAATAGATATAAGAACTGTTGTAGAGTTAGGGCAGGACATGGTGACTGATAAAAGCTGAGGGAGAGCAACAAGTTCAAAATAATGCTATGGCTGACTCTTCCAGTTTAGGTATTGTCTTCATTTGGGAGGTAGGCAGAAAATTAGGCCAGAATCTAGACATCTTACACATGTTTCTATAGATGTAGCTCCAATAGCTATCATGAAGGGTGTTTGTGGTTGGTAAAGTTATGGTCCCTTATAAGACCTTGTTAGGATCATTGATATACTGAGTTCAAATTTTGGGTTTAATGATATTGAATCTATTCATAGATTATAGTATCTAGTAACAGAGGGGATGATCACTTTGAAGCCATGGAAAATTAAGACCAATTGGCATTTACCGAAATGTCAGATGATCTAAAGATGCTCAAAGTTCTCTTAGTCACTGTGGATGATTTTGGGGTACCATATTTCCCTCTGCTATTATATTCACACATCAGATGCAGCCATAAGAAGCTCTTTTCCTTGGGTATCATAGTTTTCCTTTTCATTAGTCAACTTGTAGAACATGTATGCATAGAATCAGAGCACCTTAGAGGATTACTTTGTGACAGATCAGAATTGGTCCTCAGGACAATCTGATTTTTTAACGAATGAGCCCTACCTGAAGGGGAACAGGCTGCCTTGTGATTACATCTCAAGAATATTGTAAAATGAATTTTTGTTCAGCTAGGGACTGAACTAAATTATCTATGAGAACTATTTTAACGATGAGATTCTGTGATTCTTTAATATTGGGTGTGTTGCTGTCCATTATGAACTGTTTCAGATGCAGATATATCAGGATTGGGATTTAGGTATTGTAAGAGGGAGATTTTAGATATTTATAGATATATATTTAAAGTGTGGCTGCCAGGAATCAACAATTCAGATTGATTCCGTAATTAAAATAGACCCAAGTCAGGATCGGGGTTAAGGTAGTTTATTTACAATTAGGAAGGTAAAAGGTAGGGAAATAGAGAGGGAGAGGCAAGTCCAGGCCTGCAGAGGCCTGGACGGAGAGAGAAGGTTAAAAGGCTAAATAAATTAGGCTACAAGCCACAAGGCCTAGCAATCAGATAGCCTACTTAAGGTAGAGTCTTGGAAAAACGCCAAGGTAGGCCAAGGAAGTCAGCCTAAGTTACCCAAGTGACCATTCAGAGTAGAAGCTGCCTGTGGTCTCATCTGAGATCCTTCAGCACCAAGTTCAAAGCAGGAACTCCCTTAGAAGGAAGTAACCAACCTACTTGAAGAGATAGTGTCTTTAGTCACTTCCTATGGATCCACCTCTAATTCAAGTGGACAAATAGCAGTCTCTACACTGATTTGGACTGCCCAAATGGCAGTCCCTTGTTTTTGATTTGTTACTTATTGTCATGTGTAGGTAACTCATCCCCCTCCCTACTTAGGGAAGTAGGGATGACATCATCTGGGGTAGGTAGAGTTTTGACTATGAATGGACTAGAGCTAATTCTATTTACACAGTATACTGATTCTTTTAGCAGCAGGCAAATGAGGTGTGTTCTCAGGACCAAGAACAAATCTAAAAAGGGAATAATATCCTAAAAACCCAAGAAATCACTACAAGATTTTTATAAAGGTGGAGTGGGGATGCAATAGGTCTCTAACTTGTTTGAATTAATATAGACTCCTTATGGAAACTTCAGGAACTCCATTATTCTTAAATGCACATTTTTGTGGGCCTCAATTTACCTAGCCATTTTGCTACCTAGACAAATTTTGTTTGTCTTTTCCTTAGTTTTCAATCACTCTCTATAGTAGAGATATTTTATTTTCTATTATAATAGAATATTGAATTCATCGACCTGTTCATTATCTCTTTTATTGCTAAAAGTGTTAACGGATATACATTTGCTCCTAATGACTACTTTGGCTTTATCTCAAAATTTTTGCATATTTTCTCATTGTCAGTCCTTTGATCAAATTTTATACACACACACACACACACACACACAGACACAGACATTATTTGACCCACACATTGCTTGTGTTATATAATTTATCTATATTCTAGTTTTAATTTTTTAACAAATTCCCTTTTTAATTTTTAAAATTCTTATATAGTCAGTAAAGAATGTGATTAATATTTTTCTTTGCTGTTTTATTTATAATATTTTCATAGGATATATTCATTCTTTGTATTTAATGTAAAACTAAGAAATATGTATTCTGCTTTAGTTTTCCACTTAGTAATCACCAGAGTGCTGTCACTGGTAGCTTTTCTAAAATTCTATGCATGTCTTTAACTCTTCTGATTTATATTTTTGGTAAAATTTCAAAATGGGTATATTGAAGCATGCAATTATGATAGTTTTACATCTATTTCTCCATGTAATTCAGCTAGCTTTTAAAAAAGTATATAGATGCTTTGCTATTTGATGAATATTCATTTAGTGTTCCTATTTTTGATCTGTGGTATTTTTTTAAACCCCTACCTTACTTGTTGGAATAAAAACTGTGTATTGATTCCAAGGCAGAAGAGTGGTACGGGCTAGGCAATGGGGATTGTGACGTGCCCAGGGGTCACACAGCTGGGTAGTGTTTGAGGTCAGATTTGAACCAGGGATCTTCCATCTCTAGGCATGGCACTCAATACAACCAGCTGCCCCCTGATCTGTGGTATTTTTAAGTGTAATGTAATTTCTCACTTTATTTCTTTTGAGCATGTATTATTTTTATTTCTACCTTGTTTGAGAGCACAATTGACACCCCTTGAAGTTTTGGAGTTCACCTATAACTAATCATTTTAATACTGAATGTTTTTTAAGTGTTCCTTGGAAAAAGTAATAAGTATGCAAATATGTATGAATAAATTATAACTCTATCTATCTATATATATATGTCATATGTGTTTGTGTGTGTATGAAACAAATGAGGGAAGGCACCAGATTTAAGTAGCCTCTCCCAACCTTTTTTGGGAGAGGATATATGTCAAAGGTAGGATTTTATTTAGAATTGGAAGGAATCTGGAGGAACAAGCAGATGAGCAGCTTGAGAAAATGGACCCCAGAATTGGAGCATGAAAATGCTCCAATTTTTCAAGGAAAATGAAGGGACCCTGTCAAGATTGGACAGATGTGAGTGAATGTAAGAGGGAGTATAGTATAAGAAAACTGGAAAGAGGGAGACAAGAAAGGTATGTGGGAAAGATAGATTAGGAAGGCCTTTGAATGCCAAATAGAAAATTTTCTGTTTGATTTAGAAAATAAGAGGGAGTAACTTGAGTTTATTGTGAGGTGATCTGCTCTTTGGGAAAATCACTTTGGTAGTTGACTAGGGTTAAAATTGAGAAACTTGAGGAAGACAGAATCACCAAGAGGTTATTACAGTTGTGTTAAAGTTTGAATTGATAACAGCTTGAAGCTATTATCAGCTATCTCTGAGAAGAGAAGGGGACATATTCCAGAGATGTTGCAAAAATGAAATTGATGGACTTTGGCAAAGAATAAGATCTGGAGTAAGGGTGAGGTGCGAAATAATGAAGAGTCAAGGATGAAACCTAGCTTGCAAATCTGTAGAACTGGGAGACTGGTACTGCCCTTGATAGTAATAAGGAAGTTTAGGGAGGGGAGGGTATAGGGAGAAAGATAATGAGTTCAGTTAAGTAGGAGAAACAGGAGAGAGTAGTATCCCAAAAGCCTAGAAAGAAGAGAATATCAAGGAAGGAAAAATCTCACCAATGTTTAAAGGCTGCAGAAAAGTCAAGGTGAATATTAATTGAGAAAAGGTTTTGAGAAAAGGATTTGATTTTAGAAATGCCATCATTAACTTTAGAAAGAGCATTTTCAGTGGAATGATAAAATTCCAATGAGATTAGAAGGGGTTAATAAGTGAGAGCAAAGAAAATGAAAGCATCCATGAAAGAAAATCTCAAGGATTTTGGTTATAAAGAACAGAAGACCTATAGGATAATAGTGAAGATGAAAAGATCACATAAAGACTTTTTTATTTTATTTTATTTTATTTTTTTAAAACCCTTACCTTCTGTACCCCCTCACATCTAGCAGATTGGCCAATATGACAGTAAAGAAAATTAATAAATATTGGAGGGGAGGTGACAAAATTGGGAGACTAATACATTGCTAGTGGAGTTGTGAATTGATCCAACCATTTTGGAAATCAATTTGGAACTAGGCCCGAAGGGTGTTAAAAGACTGCCTGTCCTTTGATCCAACAATATCACTGATGAATTTGTACTGCAAAGAGATAATAGTGAAAATACTTGTACAAAAATATTCATAGCCACACTCTTCGTGGTAGCAAAAAAACCGGAAAATGAGGGGGTGCCCATCGATTGGAGAATGGCGGAACAAATTGTGATATCTGATGGTGATAGAAAACTATTTGCTAAAAGGAATAATGAACAATGAACTGGAGGAATTCCATATGAATTGGAAAGACCTCCAGGAACTGTGGAGTGAAAGGAGCAGAACCAGAAGAACATTGTACACAGAGACTGATACACTATGGCACAATTGAATGCAGTGGACTTCTCTACTAGCAGCAATGCAATAATCCAGGACAATTCTGAGGGACATATGAGAAAGAATGTCATCCACATCCAGAGAAAGAACTGTGAGAGTTGAAATGCAGAAAAAAAATGATTGATCACATGGTTCAGTGGGGATATGTTTGGGGATGTTTACTTTAAATTGCAAATATTAATAATATGGAAATATGTTTTGAACAATTATACATGTAAAATTCAGGGGAATTGCTTGTTGACTCTGGCAGGGGGTGGAGGGAGGAGAAGAGGGCAAGAATATGAACCATTTAACCATGGAAAAGTATTTTAAATTAATTAAATTTTAAAATAAAAAAGAATATTGAATAAAAAATAAATTTAAAAAAGCATTATACCCCCCCCACACACACACACACAGACAAACCGTTACCTTCCACCTGAAAATCAATACTATCTATTGGTTCCAAGGCAGAAGAGAGGTAAGGGCTAGGGAATGGGGGTTAAGTGATCTGCCCAGGATCACAGAATTGGGAAGTTTCTGAGGCCAGAATTGAACCTAAGATCTCCCATCTTTAGGCTTGGCTCTCAATCCATTGAGCTACCCAACTGACCCCAAGTAAAGCCTTCTTAAAGACAGTGTCAACATGGTAATATAGCCCATGTAAGGAAGTAATTAAATGATAGAAAAATATTGAATATATATGAGATAGTGAAGACGAAAGAGGAAAACCTTTTAGAGATGATAGGATGGAATGGAAACAAGTGTATATGTAGGGGAGCCATCCTTGGCAAGGAAAAGGGCCACCTTATCATGGAGACAGATGTGAAGGAAGAAATCATGGCAGAAATCACCTGGATAATGTGAGATAAAGAATAAAGAAAAGGAAACAACTATTCAGTTACCTCAGTTTTTTCAGTGAAATATGAGGCAAGTTTCTAAGTTGAGAGAGTGAGAATAGAGAGAGAGCAATAGGATGCTTGAGAAGGGATAGAAAGGTTTGTTAGAGTTCTTGTGGAGAGTGGGTTAGTGAGTTGTAAGGCAGGTATAAAAAGATTGTCTAGCAGCAGTGGGAACCCAGTTAAAATTGTGTAAACATGAAACTGTTGTGGAATAACTTTGAACTTTTCTCTGCCTTTGTTTAATAGATTGCATATATGAAAGAAGGTAGTGGGTGGTGGGAGTCATCCAAAGCATCAGTGATATGCTAAGGGTAACAGGAACTTTAGAAGAGAATAGGATAGAATTAAACTGGTCCAGCAAGCGGTAAAGATGGGTGAAAGAGGTGAGAATGGCCAGAGTAGGAGAGATGGCCTGGAAGAAAACTGAGATGTATAGGAATTGGAGGTGGCCAATATAGACACATAATAGAATTTGGCAAGTAAAGATAGAAAAACAAGTTGAAAAGGCCAAGAGATTATGATCAGATTGGGAGATCTCAGAATTCTTAAACATGGAGATTGTGTTTTATAGTTAATGATTTGCAAGGTCGAAGGTATGACCATCTTTCTGTGTGTGAGGTAATGAGAATTAGTATGTCATGGGTCATGAGTAGATTGAGCATTTGAATATTTAGGATATTTAAGTGAGAGTCATAATTTATATATTTTGAAGTTTCTGAATATGAGACCAGGAGCAAAATTGTGAACCAGGTACTGTTCTTGTTGCAGAAAAGGGGAGAGTGAGCTTGTGGTTTATAGATAACTTCCAGAATTTTGATTGAGTAGTAAATATGAATAGCACAGACCTCAAAAAAGAGAGTATTCTATAGTTACTTTCTTGGGGGTTTACCGACCTGATATGTCATATCTGGATGTGTAAGATTTTGCTTGTCTCAGACCTCTTGGCACCCTCTTTATTACCATCTCCCATTGTGGCTCAGTGGCCTCTGATTTCAAACTTCTTGTAAACTCCTCATTCCTTATTGGGGCACTGCAGGGAATGTGACTAGTTCCAGTAGATTATTTAGGGAGAGAAAGTAATGGGCTGCAATATTGGCAATGAGCTATGATTGGCTCTAGGATCAAGGATGAGGAAGAATCCTTGATAGTTATTTACTTTTGGTGCTAGCAGGATTATCTCCGAGTCATTTACAGTTGTGAAGAATTGGACAGTCAGGATAGAACCTCCATGATATCCCAAAAGATGTACTAACCCTACCTGTTGTGTGTCTTGCTGTCAGACAGTGGGCTAAGAGTCCCATCACCACTGTGAGTGAAGACTCAGTGCAAGCTTATTCCTAGATAAGAACAATGGTTTAATACCTTCTGAATAAGCATGTGCAGTGCTACATGAACTCATCAAATATATAAGGAGTATTCCATGCAAAGTCCTGACTCAAATAGTTAACATACTCTAGCATGATATTTCTTTTCACATGAGCCAGAAAATCTGCTATTTATCAAGCTCTCCTCTAAAAAGAGCAAAACAAAGTTTCCCTCATGTGGAAAAAACCCCAACAACTTTCTAGCCTGTCTACTGAGAACCATTATTTATGAAATAAGGGATGGCCTGATGAATAGCCTGCCCCAAGATAGGAAGGATACCACAATGACCACTTTGGTCTGAGGTATGAGTCCCTTTGAATGAAAGTCCCTTAACTATTTGCATAGGCCAGGAAATATGGCAATTCCTCCTCTACTCTGACCATTGATTGCTGGTGTATATATATATATATATATATATATATATATATATATATATGCAGAGGGGTGGTGAGAGAGGTATCAGAGCTTCAGGTACTATTGGGAAGAAATGGAAATCATGGCCATTATTTAGACCTACCTGGGAATTTGTGACTTTAAAAGTCCCATGGAACTGCTTGAACGCATGGGTTGGGGTGGACATGATTGGGGATGTGAACTCGAAACTACCACACCAATGCAACTACCAACAATTTGGAAATTGGTCTTGATCAAGGACACATGACAAAACTAGTGGAAATGCGCATGGGTAGGGGGGTGCGGGGGGGGGGTTGAAGGGGAAAGGAGGAGCATGAATCATGTAACCATGTTAAAAATGAATATTAATAAATGTTTAAAAAAAAAAGTCCCATGGGATGTTTATAGAGGTGCCAGGCAGGTGATATTACAGCTCAACATTATTTAAAGACCTAATGTTGTTGAATCCCAATATGGCAAATGTCATTTCATTGCAGGACTAGATGTCTCTTTTTGGAGTTTGGAGAGTAGCATTGTGTTTCATCAGAGGAAATTTGGCATCAACACATGCCAAATTATTGAATTATGGAAGTTCCTGGGTTGGGGAAGAATAATTTCCTGGAACAATGAAAGTGAGACTTGAGATGAGAGGAAAGTAGGTCATATTCCAAAAAATAGACTGGGTCAATTGCCAGAGATCATTGGTAGACTATTGATACTCAAGTACAAATAGGATTGTCTCTTAGAGATTACTAATGAGAGGAATTCTGACAAAGTTTAGAGAGCAACAGTTCAGGAAACAATGTGGTCATTATTTTGTTCCAATTTAAGCTACTATATAGATGTGGAGATCTTTTTTTGTGATAGAAGTTTTCTACCTCCACAGTCATAAATGGTTTTTATCTTTTACAGTATCTTTTATCCTATCATAGTGAAAATTCATAATAATAATTGAATTCTGCTTTTGAGCAAATCATCCATTTATATAGTCCATATGTGTATGGTTGGTGTAGGTGTGATTTACAAAAAAATGGAGAAATATCCTGAATTGCATATTTTAAGGAATTTCTCAATTAAAATATTCGTTTCCTAAGTACTTTTCATTTGGCTTATTGACAACTGCCAACAGGGGGAGAAGGGTTTTCAATATTCCTGATGCTACATGATTTTAATTTGGTTGCTCAAAGAAATTTTCCCAAACCTAAGTCTTTAGGGGATTCTTATTTCAGTCTAGTTACAGTTAAAAGTAATGTTCTTGTTCTTGGTTAAAAGCTAAGAAGCATTGGCTTAATGCTAAGATTTGGAGTGGGAGGTTTGCTATTATACGTTTATATGGCACACTTCTGTACATGTAAGGTAGATATATAGGTCTTTAGTTCTAATAGAGTTTTTCATATGTGCCTATTCCATGCCAAACAATTCTACATATTTTTTGTCTAAGATTCCACTTTTGGACTTGTACAAAAATATTTATAGTTGGGCTCTTTGTAGTGGCAAAAAATTGGAAAATGAGGGGATGCCTTTTGATTGGGGAATGACTGAACCAATTGTGGTATCTGTTGGTAATGGAATACTATTGTGCTATTCAGGACAATGACCTAGAGGAATTCCATGTGAACTGGAATGACCTCCAGGAATTGATGCAGAGTGAAAGGATCAGAACCAGGAGAACCTTATACACAGAGACTGATACACTGTGGCACAATTGAATGTAATGGACTTCTCTACTAGCAGCAATGCAATGATCCAAGACATTTCTGAGGGACTTATAAGAAAGAATGCTAAACACATTGTTATATTTGTTAAACAGTTATATTTGTGGGAAGCTGAAAATATGCCAGTGGTCTGTAGCAAGCAGGTCTCACCCACACCCACTGACAAGCTTGAGAGGAAGGGAGGGATAGGATCTTGCTGAGAGCTCCTTCAGTTTCCCCCCTCTCATTAGGCAGTTGGAAAAACTCTTACTGAAAGATGATGGTGGACAGACTTGATAACCACAGGGCCAGGTCAGTAATTTGGGAAAGGCTGAACTCCTAAAGATGTTAACTTTCTCTAAACTATTTCCCCACAGGTTTGAATAGGATAAAATAGTAAAAGCTTGATGTCTTGAAGCTTTCAGGCACAGAGGAAAGGACTTGCTTTGGGGGCTACATGGCAGGAGGAAGTCAGCTTGAGGAGTTGTGAGTATATCCCTAAATATAGCCAGACACAGCTCCCAAATGATGAAAGGTTTAATGTTATGGGGGGAAGGTAGATTTAACAAGGATAGATAAGGTCTGGGAAGCCCTAAACTGTTATGTCCAAGCAGCCCCTCCCCTGAGAGGGGAAGGGTATCTTGGTTTGTTAATTAGCCCTCTAACCTAATAGATATTTTTCTCCTATGGTCTAAATAACCAATTAGAGGTAACTGTAATGTTGATTGAAGGTCTAGCCAAGCTTAGAGCAGGTTGGCAGCAGAGAACTAAAATGGCTTGGTACAGAGTCAAGCCTAAAGCCCTCCAGAGCCACCAAGATCTGGGATTAGCAAACAGAGTAAACTGCCCCCTCTTCCAGAGTTCTCATTGGGGCCCCTGGAATTCTGAGCTGTGGCTTGACCCCCCCCCCCAATCTTGCAGCTGGAATTCCACTCTGCCATATCAATGTCACAATATCCAGAGAAAGAACTGTGGGTGTAGAGACACAGAAGAAAAACAACTGCTTGATCACATGAGTCGATGGGGATAGGATTAGGAATGCAGACTCTAAAAGATCACCCTAGTACAAATATCAATAATATGAAAATAGGTCCTGATCAATGACACATGTAAAATCTAGTGGAATTGTGTTGGCTATGGGAGGGGGGCAGGAGGAGAGGAGAGAAAGAACACGAATCATGCAATCATGGAAAAATTTTCTTAATTAAATAAAATAAAAATTAAATTAAATTAAAAGATTTCACTTTTGGTTCCCCTCCAAGAAATGTTTCCCTGAATTTTTGGAGGGAAGAAAATTTTACTCTCCTGCACTCACTAAGAACTCACAGAATTATATTATTTAAGAAATTCAGGTGGTTCATTTTTTCTGGGAAATTAAAGTATACGTATACTCAGATTTTACCTTCATGAGAGGACACAGAGCATTTATAGTATAAACAAAGAAACAAAAAACATAGATTGAACATAGATGTAAATATGTGCATATATATCTTATTTGCACACAATTGTTTGTGAGCTGTACATATGTACATATATAGGTGTATGCATATATGTGTGGGTATATATATATATATGTTTATATATATGATTGAATATGTATTCATGAAGATGTATTCATTAAGAGAGCTCAGGAATGGTTTCATGTAAAATTCCCTTTCTCGGTTCTACTCTGTATATGGAAATCCTCATTTTATTTGATAGGGAGGAAAAAAAATTTTTACTTAAAAATGACAAAGAAAAAAGTGCTATATGCTTAAGTGACACTTAAGAAAAATTTCAAAGATGTTAATTTACCTTTTTCTCATGAACAATAAATAAGAGGTCATTAAAAGCTATCACAGGATTTCTGATTTTTTCTGAGCTGTTATTTTATGGAGGGAATTCAGACTCTGCCTTTAATTCAAATGAAAAGATAATAGAAGGAAATAGGATTAACAAAGGCTCTGGAAGAAAAGAATAATTCAATTGGAGGTAAGATAAGATTTGACACTATGAAAAATATAAATGAATTGAAATAGAAAGAGTTGAGAAAAGAGTGAGAGTGCAAATTGTTGAAACTTTATTGTAACTGAGTTTTGTATTTGGAGTTTCCAAGTCAAAAAATTTACTTATTTAAAGAAAAAATAATCTTTCGAATCATATTCTTGAAGGCTTGTTTCACTTGCTGGTTCCTTAGGGTATAAATGAAGGGATTTAACAAGGGGGCAACTGAGGTGTTGAGTACAGCCACTCCTTTGCTCAAAGATACTCTTTCCCTTGCAGAGGGTTTAATGTACATGAAAATGCAGCTGCCATAAGAAAGGGAGACAACAATCATGTGGGAGGAACAAGTAGAAAAGGCTTTTTTTCTCTGACTTGCAGAAGGGATTTTCAGAATTGTCCTAATTATGTATGTATAAGAAAGTACCACCAATGTCAAGGTGACCATAAGGGTCACCACAGCTAAAAAAAATGCCATCAGTTCAAGGAAATGAGTATTTGAGCATGAGAGCTGCAGAATGGGAGAGGAGTCACAAATGAAATGATTAATGACATTAGATGCACAGAAATCCAACTGTAGCAGCAGGAGGATAGGTGGAAAGATGATCAGGAACCCAGCCAGCCAAGAACTAAAGACAAGCAGTGTACAGACTTTACTGCTCATGATGGTTGTGTAATGCAGTGGCTTGCAGATGGCAACATAGCGGTCATAGGACATGGCAGCAAGAAGGTAAAATTCTGTCACTCCTAAGAAGATGAAAAAGAATAACTGAGCCACACAACCATTATAGGAAATGGTCTTATCTCCTGTCACAACAGTTACTAGGAATCTAGGAATACAAACAGATGTGAATGAAATTTCTAAAAAGGAAAAATTTCGGAGGAAGAAGTACATAGGAGTCTGTAGGTGGGAGTCCAGCAGGGTAAGGGTGATGATGGTTAGGTTTCCAGTTACACTCAACATGTAGGTAAGTAGGAGGAAGACGAGAAGTACCATCTGCCACTGTGGATCATCTGTCAATCCCAGCAGTATGAACTCTGTAACTGATGTGTGGTTTATCATTTTACTTTTTTCTCCTTTGTTTAGGACTTTTTTGTCTTCCTATCACCTGCAGAATTGAGGTTAGTGTTAGCTAGTGTGGGATGGAAATGCCATGTAAGTTAATGAGAGAGAATTCTACTTCATTATCAATAAAGATATTTTTCTCTACAAAATACACTCTAATATTATACACAGTGACAGCTATACTGTCACAGTGATCAATTGTGAAATACTAAGTTATTCTGATTAGTTATCTGTGACAATTACAAAGGTTTCATGATGGATTAAAAATGCTATCCAGCTACAGAAAGAAAATTAATAAACTCTGAGTACAGATTGGAGACTAATTTTTCATTTACTTTACATGTCTTTCTTTTTACTTTTTTTTTGCAACATGCCCAATATAGAAATGTGTTTTTCATGCCTTCAAAAAAGAAAGAAATAAAATCTTTTCTAAAAACTCATGGAAATATTGTCAAAGCAAATATTCTTGTCAACATTTGCTCAGAAGGTCTTTCCTAATCATTACAGTTTCACTCTACTTTTCTTGCTTTTAAATAAATTTTTGATGATAATTGCTATTTTTAATCACCTAGATGTCTTCCTGTATCCCTTTTCCCTCCCCATTCTTCTCCTGGAGAATAATCCCTCAAAAAAAAGAATTTCTTTTTCTTTTTTAAAAAGGAAGAAAAATTATTTCAGCACACCTGGAAAATTTAATATTATATGCGATATTCCACACCTAAGGACAGCAGTTTCTACATGAAAATAAAGGGCCTTCTTATATCTTTTTTTCTATGACTAAAATTTTTCTTTATCATTTCACAAGAGTTAGCTTCTATTATTTAATAATTTTTATCTCTCATTTACATTATTTTAGCCATTATGTATATTATTATCTCCCCAACTTCCTCCATTTTGCATTAGTTCATTTAAGTCTTTCCATACTACTCTGTATTCATCACTACATAATTTTTCAAGTCTTTAGTTTCTGTAATTTCCATGTTGGCTATATCTTTGAATTAAACATTAGTCTCCTAAAATCTAGTAGCTGGAATGTGTCACTATCTTCATTTCCTAACAATTTTTACCATGATATTGGGAAAACCTACAATCTATTTTTTTCTTTTAATTTGTAAGCCAACTTCACCTATCTTCTTTTTTAAAAAATCAGATTCTTATATTCAACAACCATAAGAAAAAGATGAAGGAAAATAAAGATCACTGTGGCTTCTCTATTCTTCAAAATTCTTTTTTTTCTCTGAGATCATATCTGGTTCCCACTGGATGGATATTCTCCATTATCTTAACCTTCAAGAATTATACATGTGCCCTGGTACATTATGCTTTCAATCAATTACATATAGAATAGCCATTCACAAATGTATCTGACTTTTTGGACATATTTCTATTTTTTAGTATGTAGTACTTGAAAAGACACATTTCCTGTTAAAATAACTCTAAGATGGAAGTTAAAGGGCTAACTAAGCAAAAGGGGTTGAGACATGCCCAGAGCATTGAAGCAAGGAGATATCCAACTAGATGGTGCAGTGGATGGAGTACTGGACCTGGAGACAGGAAAACCTTAGTTCAAACCCAAAGCCTAAGATACTTGTTAGTTGTGTGACCCTGGGCAAGTCACATAACACTATTTACCTCAGTTTCCTCATTTATAAAATGAACTGGAGAAGGAGATGATAATATCTTTGTCAAAAAACAAACCCAAACAAAAAAAAACACACAAAAAACCCAAAAGGATATGATGAAGAAAAATTCATGCCTAAAAAAAAGCTAAATCAGAACAATGTAAAATAATACTTTTATGTGTTTGCATTTTAAATTTACTTTTACACAGAAATTTACTTTTTTTAATCTTCTGTGGATGCCCCTTAGTCCAAATGTCCTGAAATTTGTTTTTAGGTCCATATTTACAAAATTGTTTTCCTTCATAATGTAGATTTTTATACTTTTTTATTCTGAATGTCTTTATTTATCTAATCTGTCCAGTTTTTTTAAAATTTCCCTTTCCTAACTTCATTAGGCCTTTCTCTCTAGAATGGTGACCCAAAATACACATTTTCACAGGCAGAGATAAAATACAGTTTTACAAAAGGACATTTTATTTACTTTTGTTTCTGATTCTGCTACTTCTTATAAATATGAATTTGGGTTGGTCATTTAATCTTCTCCAAGACTCAGTTTCATAATCTTTATCATAGAAAAGTTAATACTAGGTGATTTCTAAGGTCCTTAGAGTTCTAAATCTATGATTCTATGGTACCCTTCCTGATGTCTAGTATTTTATTGATCTTTCAGTTCACAGAACCATCCATTGCTAAGAAATAATCTATATAATGTCTAGGTGATTCTTCCTAAATCCTTATGTATTACCAATAATTTGATACCCAGAGTCTTCAGAGTCATAAGGGTTTCTGATCTTGCTATTTGCAATGTGCTTTTCTCATGAGATTCCAATTAGTTATTTATATGCCACACAATTTTCATGCCACTATTTACAACAGCCAAATTCAAGTCAAAATAGTGATTATTATAATTTAAAAGATGGGTTCTTAACTTGGACTTCATGTATTCCATAGGAATATATGGATAGACTATCTGCCTGGATGGAGAAAATCACTTAATTATTTTCATTAAGCAATGAAGAAATTTTAACAGTTTTCCTTAAATTGTGAAATTAGGCAGACAACATTATCCTAAGAAAGAGTCCATAGGTTTTTCCAGACTTCCCAAATGGACATATGAACCCTTGCTTTAAGATGTCAGTTAATTACTTGGATCTACAAATTTTTCTTTTGATTGCCTTATCTTTTAACACTAAACTAGTTTTGTTTGGTATAATGCAGATTTAGTAATAGATATAAGACTAGGAACGGTCAGGGATGGACTAAAGCCAAATAGCTGATACCTTCATAATACAATATATATTGTGAAAGATCACCAAGAACCCTCTTCCCAAGGCAGAAAAACATCTGGCAAAGTAGAAAAAAGTGGAGATTCTCATTTTGTGTTTATCATAATTAAAACATTAATTTCTGATTCAGGAAATACAAAAAGAAGGAATAGAGGAGAATAACTTTTTGCTTTTGAGTAAGTTAAAATATAGTTAAATGAGATGACAAACAGGGATCATACCTTTCTTTTAATTTCTAAATATTTTACCCATGTTTACATGATTTATTTTCTTTCCTTCCCCTCTTCCCACTTGCAAAGCCAACAAACAATTCCATTATACAAATGTTATCACTTGATACTATATCCATATTTTTCATTTTTGCTATAGAGCGATTTTTTAAAGTCTAAACTCCAAATTACATATCCATATATACATGTGATAAGTGATCATACCTGTTTTTATGACAATCCTTGATTGATTAGTTCCCAGTATAATCTTGAATATTCTGTTTGGTTTTAAGAAATTGAGAAGTGATTGATTAAAGTTTAACTTATGGAAATTTCACAATTCCATAAATTAAATATTCTACCTAGTACTATTTTTCACATACTCAAAAAGCCTGCCAGCTTAAGGGAACTCTTACCAACTCACAAGTACTCTCCCAATTCAGGCACTTCCCTGTGTCTGATATTCTGATCCATCCCACCGATTAACTCCAGGAAATATTTTCTTGATAATTTCTTGATATCAAAGTATTGCTTTGAAGGGAAGGGAATGTGAGGCATTTTCAAGATTTTGGACAGCAAGAATTGTTTTCCTGTATATTTTCAATGCTTGGCCCAAGGGATCAACACAAAAGGGACCATGGGGATCTATATTCTCCAGGCATTAAGTAATAGACAACACAGTCTATTGTAGCACAAAACTTAGAAAGGAAGGCTTAGGGAATAGTGTCCAGAGAATACCTGAAGATGTGGAAAGAATTTCAAGGGATATCACTGAATAAGAATGATATTGAATAACAAAATAATAGGTATTCATCTTCTAATTGGTACTATTTCTTAAGTAGGCAAGTATATTGCCTCAAACTAAAGGAAGCTGTTCAGTATTCCCTGGAGTAGTCTATATGGAGGAATGGAGGGAAATGATCTCAGTAGCTTGTAGAAAATTCTGATAGCCTATAATTTTCTGCCATCAGGAGAAAGTTTTTGAAAATTGGAATCTCCTAGAAAGGGTAAGAAGGTTTGAATCTCATGTTTCTGAGAGGGTGGGATTTGAAATCACTATTCACTATTATTTGCTATAATTTTCATGTTCATCTATGGGACAGTTTCATCATTTTTTTAATTCAAAAGTAGTTTGGAACTAAATTTCTAATGTTTATATTGTGTCCACAATATAAAAAATCATTCAAAGGAAAATAATAATATGAGCCTGTTCCAAAGGAACTTAAACTAATATTAACATCAGTGCATAAGACAATAGTCAAGTCCATGCAATCTAATTTTGTATCAAAAGTAACACAATCATTTTAAATATACAGATATGAGAAGAGGAGAAAATACTCCAATGGTCATCACTTGGAGTTAAGTTGATCCATTGTATTTCATTGAACCTATGAAGTGATCAATAGAAGTATTTCTTCCAGCTGTCACAATATATCCATGTCCTCTCATTCTACATGAACTCTTATCTCTGTCTTCATACAGGTTCCCCATAGAGGTTTCCCATGGTGTGATCAGGGTTTCTTAAGATTGCTTGGATATTTTTCTATTTCTTAAGATTACTTGGATACAGTTCAGAGGCTATTTCTCCTTACCCACCTTTGTTTCTGGCATAAGCTTTTTGATATTCTGTAAGACACTGTTTTGTGTGTGCAATATGTCATTCAGTCAAGCAATAAACATTTATTAAGTGCCTACTATGGTCCAGGCACTGTGCTAAGCACTAGAAATACAAAAAGGGGCAGGATACAATCCCTACTCTCAAGGAGTCTACAATCTAATGGATGAGGCAATATTTAAGCAAGGGCTTACAAAGCAAACTATGAATTTGATAAATAGATAATTAATTGTAGGAAGACACTAGAATTAAGAGTTATTGGAGAAAACTTCCTGTAGATAAGATTGTAGTTGAGATTTAAAGAGATATGTAATGTAATCATTTTTGAGTAAATTAATATTATGCTTAAAAGTATGAATGAGATATATCTCCTCAAAATAATATGCCACAGCTAGATACTTCCATATGATTTTTAACCATTATTTTAATAATTTCACTATTCTGTGTCTACCAATTAAAAATAATGAATCAAATAATAATTCAAATTGCTCCTACAACAGAACAAACAAAATCAACAAAAACTACTTTACTCTGAGGAAAATAATGAACAAAAATTTATTTGCCCCATTCATCACACAAACAATTATAGTTATTATAATTTTACCAATCATCATCTTATTCCCATGTCTCACCCTCACATCCCCTAACTGATGGTTACCAAATAGAATCCAAACGTTACAAATCTGATTAATTCACCTAATTACTAAACAAGTAATGACAATACATAAACAAGGCCAAACTTGAACCTTGATATTAATATCTTTAATTCTATTTATTGCCTCCACTAACCTTTTAGGATTACTACCTTCACACCAAACACACAGTTATCTATAAATATTAGAATGGCTATCCTATTATGAGCAGGAACAGTAATCATAGGTTTCCAAAATGAACCAAAAATATCATTAGTCAACTTTTTACCACAGGGCACTCCAACTCCACTACTTTTGAAACTTATTATCAAAACAATTAGCCTATTCATTCAACCTTTAGTACTAGCAGTAAGACTAATAGCTAGACTAATAGCTAACATCACTGCAGGACATCTATTAACCTTCCTTATTGGATATGCAACCTTAGCCATTAGCATGACCATTTCAACCATCACATTCTCAATTCTATTTCTTCTCACTATTCTTGAACTAGCCATAGCCATAATTCAAGCTTACATTTTCATTCTTCCAGTAAGTCTTTATCTACATGATAATTCTTAATGAACCACGAAACCCATGCATACCATAGAGTTAACCCAAGCCCATGACCACTAATAGGAGCTCTTTCAGCACTATTTTTAACCTCAGGATTTATTATATGATTCCATTTCAACTCCACACTATTATTAACTCCAGGATTAATTTCTATACTTTTAACAATATATCAATTATAACACGATATTATTCAAGAAGGAACATTTCAAGGACATCATATACCTATAGTCCAAAAAGGATTCTATCAGAAGATTTCTTCTTTATTGTCTTTTTCTGAGCATTTTACCATTCCAGCCTGGTACCTACCCCAGGATTTGGAGGATGCTGACCTCTTACAGGTATTTATCCTCAACCCTCTTGAAGTTCCACTACTATCTATTCTATTAACCTAAGGAATTTCAATTACATGAGCCCATCACAGCTTAATAGAAGGAATAATAAAGAAATAATTCAAACACTCTATAGTACTATTTTACTGATAGTATATTTCACCATCCTACAAGTCATAGAATATTATGAAGCCTCATTCACAATCTCTGAAGGAATCGATGGCTCAAACTTCTTTGTAGTCACGGGATTCTATGACCTCCATGTAAATATTGGATCTGCATTGCTAATTGTTTGCCAACTATGTCAATTCTTTTTTCACTTCACCTCTACACATCACTTCAGCTTCGAAGTAGCTGCTTGATACTGATACTTCATAGAAGTTGTATTATTATTCCTACATTTCCATTTACTGATGAGACTCATATTTTTCTAGTTTAATTAGTACTACTGCTTTCCAATCATTAAGTTGTGGGTAAAAGCAGAGAAAAATAACTTCGTTATTACACTATTAATCAAGTAGCTACTGGCAACCATTGTAATCGTAATTGCCTCCTGACTCTCCCAACTTTACTTATATCTAGAAAAATCTAGTCCATATGAATGCAATTTTGAAGCTTTAGGCTCAGCCTGATTAACATTTTCTATAAAATTCTATCTAGTATCAATTAAATTCCTTCTATTTGATCTAGAAATTGCACTTTTACTTCTCTTAACATGAGTTATTCAACTACCTAGCCCACTGTTTATTTTTAATTGCTATTTGGGTTATCTATAATTTCTGTTACTCAGATTTTTAGTATTTCCTGATTTGTAGCTACTTAGCATAAGCAGAAGAAAATTTTGACAGAATTTTGTTTTGCGGAGGACAAGAGAATAATTGAACATTCAACGCATAGAATCTTGAGGCCAGGAGTAAGACATGCTTGAAAGAGTTAATGATGAAAAGTAAACAATCTTTAGTAATTATGCTATCAGTAAACTATAAAAAGAATGCTTTTTTAAAGAAAGGATCTGATTATATTGATTTTTCATTCCTGCCAACTTCTTTATTTCACTCTTTTATTCACTTTCTATCCATTCTCCCAAGGATCCAGTGAGAAACATTGAAGGATAGTGGAACACTATCCTTCACCAGCTGTGGATGTTCATTTGAACTGTGAATCTTCTATCCACATTGTCACTTTATATAAATATGATTATGGGTCATTTTGGTTCTATGAATGCCATTTTCTAAATAATAATAATAATTTAATATTTATATAAAAGGCTTTTGCAAGTATGACATGCTGAAAAATACTGTCCTAGAAAGTAAGATTATTGCAAATGGTAATTGATTCATTCTTTGTACTTGAATTTCCAGTGTCTTTTAAAGTTTGCAAAGCACTTTACATAAGTTTTGAGTCATACAAATCCCATAAGAAAGGAACTACAGGTGTTAGAAGGCCTTACAGAGGAGGAAATTGAAAAAAAGGGCTGAAATGAAAAGCCCATAACAATTAACAAATGTTTAAAGTAGAATTTGAACCCATTTCCTGCCCCTGATTTCAAGTCAACAACTTATCACTGTAAAATAAGGATAATCGTATTAATACTACATGGCATACAGAGTTATTTTTTTTATTTTTTTATTTATTTTTTTTTATTTTAAACCCTTAACTTCTGTGTATTGTCTCCTTGATGGAAGAGTGGTAAGGGTGGGCAATGGGGGTCAAGTGACTTGCCCAGGGTCACACAGCTGGGAAGTGTCTGAGGTCGGATTTGAACCTAGGACCTCCAGTCACTAGGCCTAGCTCTCAATCCACTGAGCTACCCAGCTGCCCCCCCCCCATACAGAGTTATTTTAAGTACAGACTTTAAAGCACCATGTATCAGCTACTACTAAAAAGAGACCCTTATTTGCTCTCTAAGAGCTTCTCATTGAAACATTCCATAGAGGCCCTCCCCTCTTATATGCTTTGCATAGAAGTTGGAAACTTTAGATTTTTAGATATCACATCACAATATAGATTGATATTTGGTGTGTGGACTACTCAAATTGCCCAAAATTTTCTCTTAGATCATCTTTTGCTTAACCACACTACTCATCTTGACTGATGAAGTTGAGATTTTTAACCTTAGTGGGAAAAAAATTTGATCTCTATTGAATTTCTCCTATCTAATGCTGTAGCCTACACCTAATATCTATTTTTTGGTATTTTGACTCTATCAACCTCTGTTTATCGGTCCTTAAAACCTAGATATTATCTTCATATCTAATAAATATTCCATCTATTACTTTAAGTCTTAATTAAAAAATTAAATAATAGGAGGCCAAACCAATCAAGAAGTTTATGTGGCACTCTACTGGAGACTTCCTAAACTAATCTTTGAGTCTAACCATCAAATAAATTCTGTTATTTTCTAAATATTTTATTACCTTATCCACACTTCTTTACCATCCATAAGAATGGCATGAGATATCCTATAAAAAGTATTTCTGAAATATAGGAATACAATACCTACACCAATCTTCTCTCTTACCATTGACAAAGTGCCATTGTCAATGAAATAAATAAATTTATTCTGCAGATCTGTTCTTTTTGTTCCTTTTTCTCATTTAAATGTATATAAACTGTTGAACACTTTTTTTTCAATTTTGAGTTCCAAATTATTTCCCTCAATCCTCCCTGAAAAGTCAAGCAATGTGATACAGATTAAACACCCAGCTGCCCCCTAATTCTGCTTTTTAAGAAGTTCTTCAGTAGAATTTTTTCCCTACATTTTGACCTATTCTGTTTTTCTAATATGTTTTTTTCTTTAGTGTTTTTATGCCTCTTTGAACAAACTGTTGAATTTTTTTTCATTATTTTATTACAATATTTCATATCTGTAAGAATTAATTAAAAAGGGTATCCAAAGTATAAGAATTAAAATTTGTTTTGGTTGAATTTTAAGAATTGTAAAAAGTTGTTGTGGTCACCATTTATAAAAATTAGCTCTTAAGTCATGAGGCAATTAGTAGCTTTAGTAGCTTTATTTATAGCAAAGTAGAGATAATGCTACATAATTGTCAATCTGTGGGAACTAACAAATTCCCTCTGACAAAGGTCCCTTAGGTCCCAGTGTCCAACCAGGAGTCGCAATTGTCTCTTCAGCAAGACATACCAATGTAGAATTCAATACAGAAGACTCCAAACTAGAATGAATCCAATGCCGAAGTAAATACTCAGCTATTAGGTCTCACCTTTTATAGGACTTTTTACCACATTACTTCCTGTCTCTCTGGTTTCTACTTCCTCTCACTGTGGGCTGGTTTTCACATCAAAGGAATAAATCATAGCTTCTTATTTTGCCTGGCACTGCCCATGGGGAAATGCTTATGAGATCTACCATCTACCTCCCATCCTCTGAGGGCATGAACTTTTATCAAAAGGATCCTCTAATTTCTGACTGATTGAGTTAAAAGGGTGGAACACTCCAAGTACTTGATTGATTAAGTTAAGATTTAAAAAAATCCCTTTCACATATCTTTTCCCCAGTTTTTCTCTATTTTTCATATTTGTTTATTTTTTAATTAATTAAAATTAATTTAGAATATTTTTTCATGGTTATATGATTCATATTCTTTCTCTCACCTACTCTCTCCCCCTCCCAGAAGTAACAAGCAATTCCACTAGGTTTTACAGGTTTTACATGTATCATTGTTCAAAACCTATTTCCATAATATCAGTCAGTATTTGCAATAGAGTGATCATTTAAAGTCAACATCTCCAATCATATCCCCATCAAACCATGTGATTAATCATATGTTTTTCTTCTGAGCTTCTGCTCCCACAGTTCTTCCTCTGGATGTGGATAGTGTTCTGTTTCATAAGTCCCTCAGAATTGTCCTGGATCGTTGAATTGCTGCTAGTAGAAAAGACAATTATGTTTAATTGTGCCACCATATATCCATCTCTGTGTACAATGTTCTCCTGGTTCTTCTCCTTTCATTCTGCATCAATTCATGGAGGCCTTTCCAGTTCACATGGAATTGCTCCAGTTCATTATTCCTTTTAGCAAAATAGTATTCTATCACCATCAGATACCACAATTTGTTCAGTCATTCCCCATTGGATGAACTCCCCCTAATTTTCCAGTTTTTTACCACCACAAAGAGCATGGCTATAAATAATTTTGTCCATGTATTTTTCTCTATTATCTCTTTGGTGTACAAATCCAGCAGTAGTATGGCTGGATCAAAGGGCAGACATTCTTTTAAAACCCTTTCAGCATAGTTCCAATGATGTAAATTTATAAGAATCATGATTCTTAGTTACCATAGTGATCATTCCTGCAAAACTACTTTCTTGTGGCCTATACAAAAGACTGTGGTTCCAGTTCTTATATTTTCTACATTCTTGCTCTTGTTTTATTTTAGTGTATAGAAAAAAATCTCATACCATAAGAACTTTCTAAAGTTTAAAAATTAACTGCTATCATTTTTTACCTTTATTTTATTTTATATTTTAAAATCTAATTAATTAATTAACTAATTGAGAATATTTTGCCATGGTTAAATAATTCATGTTCTTTTCCTCCCACCTCCCATAGCCAACAAGCAATTTAACTAGGTTTTACATGTATTAATAGTTCAAAACCTCTTTCCATAATATTAATGTTTGCAATAGAGTGATCATTTAGAGTCAACATCCTCAATCATATCTCCCTCACACCATGTGATCAATCATTTATTTTTCTTCTGCATTTCTACTCCCACAGTTCTTTCTCTGGATGTGAATAGCATTCTTTCTCATAAGTCTTTCAGAACCATCCTGGATCATAGCATTGCTGCTAGTAGAAAAGTCCATTATGTTCAATTGTACCACAGTATATAAGTCTCTGTGTATAATGTTCTCCTGGTTCTGATCCTTTCACTCTGCATCAATTCTTCTAGACCTTTCCAGTTCAAATGGAATTCCTCCAGTTCATTATTCCTTTTACCACAATAGTATTTCATCACTTTCAGATACCACAATTTGTTCAGCCATTCTGCAATCATTGGACACCTTATTTTCTAGTTTTTTGCCACCATGAAGAGTACAACTATAAATTTTTATGCATATTTTCCCAAAAGGACAAGGAATCTTTTAAAGCAATTTTGGCATAGTTCCAAAGTGCCTTCCAGAATCAATTCACAACTCCACCAGCAATGCATTGGTGTCCCAATTTTGCAACATCCCCTCCAACATTTATTACTTTCCTTTATATTGTCTAAGGTGATTTTAATGGGATTTCCCTTTCTAACTTTTGCCTCTGAGTTGGATGCTTTCTGCTCATTGGTGCTTAGGTGGGACATTCTCTTCAGTTTGAGTTGTTGAGATTCTTAGCAGTCTTAGCCTCGAATGCACTGAAGGTTCTCAGTGGATTCTTCAATTTCTCATGGTTCTTTGCATTTCTGCTTCCTAATTAGGACTTTGGCTTCTGGTGGGATTCACTTTTGGATTCACATTTGTGATCTGCAGTCATTTGGGTTAAACTTAGTGTATTTGGGGGTTCCGGGTTAAGATGGCGGCAGAGTAAGAAGCCGCTCTTAACCTCTCCTGACTGAAACACACAAAACTCCTCAAGGGGACATAAAAACAAGTCCAGACGAATGGAGGAACCCCCACAACAGGGCACAGCATGGAAGGTACGTGGAATCGAGGCATTTCCATGCTATAAAGGGATGAAATAGCCCTCACAAAATCGCGGGCTGAGCAACCACCCCACCCCCACCCCCTCCACACACATCTATAGCTAAAAAGAAATAGAGCAAGTTTGGTGGCACCCATCAAGTCATTGGCAGCTCCGGGGCCTGTTCCTGAGAGTAGCAAGACTTAGGACCCCATTAAGCCAAAAAACGCAGGCGAAATCTGAGCGCGGGAGCAGGACGCAGGGCACAGAGCGCAGGCTGAGAGCGCAGGCACTGCGGAGGCGTGGGTGGAGGCAGACACAGCCAGGAACTAAAGCCTAAGTGGGGAACCAGTGCGGACGGGTATACGACTGTGGAAGCAGCACCCTGAGACTTGTAAAGAAACCTCCGGCAGAGGATCAAGCAAGGGGGTCCACCAGGGGACTTGACCTTGGAAAAAACCAGAACTCAGACCTCAGGAGCCAATAGATCGCGGACTGACACTGAGCGCGAGGATAAATCTAAGAAGCTGCTGGGGTAACAATGGCTACTCAGTCTCAGGAAGTACAGAAGAGAAAGAATAACAACAAGAAAAAGAAGTCTTTAACACTCGACAACTTTTACACAGAGAAAATCCAGACAACCGAGCAAACAGAGGAGGAGAACAAACAAGCATCCGGACCCTCTTCAAATAAGGAAAACACCTCACAAGCTATGGAAGAGTTCAAAACTGAGATTTTGAGGAAAATGGAAGAGATCTGGCAAGAAAATAACTGTTTAAAAGGTAGAATCATGCAATTGGAAAGTGAGGCTCAGAAATTGAACACCAGAAATGACCAGATTGAAAAGGAATACCAGAAGATTATGGCCGAAAACCAGAAGATTATGGCCGAAAACCAGAAGATTATGGCTGAAAACCGAAAGATTATAGCCGAAAATCAATCCTTAAAGGCTAGAATTGAGCAAGTAGAAACTAATGATCTCTCAAGACAACAAGAACAAATAAAACAAAGCCAAAAGACTGAAAAAATAGAAGGAAACATGAAATATCTCAATGAGAGAGTGACAGACCAAGAAAACTGGTCTAGAAGAGACAATTTGAGAATAATTGGTCTTCCAAAAAAACCAGAAATTAATAGAAACCTGGACTCCATACTAACAGAAATAATTCAGCAAAATTGCCCTGAAGTCCTACAACAAGAGGGCAACATAGACATTGAAAGGATCCATAGAACACCTGCGGTATTCGATCAAGAAAGGAAAACACCAAGAAATATCATTGCAAAATTCAAGAGTTTCCAAGCAAAAGAAAAAATCTTACAAGAAGCCAGAAAGAAACAATTCAAATATCAAGGAGCACCAATCAGGATCACACAGGATCTGGCAGGCTCAACGCTAAAAGACCGCAAGGCATGGAATACAATATTCAGAAAGGCAAGAGAGCTGGGCCTGCAACCACGGATCAACTACCCATCAAAATTGACTATATATGTCCAGGGGAAAGTATGGGCATTCAACAAAATTGAAGAATTCCAGGTATTTGCACAGAAAAGACCAGGGCTAAATGGAAAGTTTGATATCCAACCACAAAAATCGAGAGAAACCTGAAAAGGTAAATAAGATACAGAGGGGAAAGAAAGAAAACTTATAATTTTTAAATTTGCCTTTTTAAGGGCCTCAGTGAGATCTAATTATCTGTATTCCTATGTAGAGAAATGTTATGTTTAATTCTCTGTAGTGAACTCTATTCACTATTATAATATTCACTATTATAGTAATCAGAAGAATAATTAGCAGGGTGAGGGTGGAACACTAAATAATCTAAGATGGCATGGGGGATGGGAAAGAGGGGGTGAATAGCAGGGGACACCAAGAGAAACTTGAGTGAATAAGAAAATAGAATATTCTATTACACACAAAGAGGGCATGGGAGGGAGAGGGGACAAATACTATTATAAGAAGGAGAGGAAGAGAGCATAAAGAGGTAATAATCAAACCTTACTCTCAGTGTAATCAACCCGGAGAGGGAAGAGT